>NC_050188.1:25169349-25221849 GCF_008315115.2 Sander lucioperca
ACTTTTCTGTGTTTTGCCTAGACACTACACAGAACACACAGAGACGCATGCACACACACAGAGAGACAGACACACACACACGCAGACACACCTGTCGCACAGACAGACACACACACACACACACATACAGACACACCCCTCACACAAAACGCGACCTAATGAGTCAGAGTATTGCTAGCTCAGTGGTCAAATGTGCGGAACAGCAAAACCTCAACATAAACAAAGCTGACGAATGCAGCCCAAAACGCACGTGGAGACGCAGTCAGCGCGGCTGCTGCGAAGAGACATTTCTGCTTCTCCCGTGCTTCGTGGCAGGCTGAAAAAAACAATTCCTTAAATCAACCTTAGACGTGCGGCCAATTGAGTCTCCCTTGAGAGACGCGAAGGGCAGCCGAAAGTGAGTGTACGGATGCGGTCGGCACTGGGCCGCCGCAAAGGGTATATCTCTGCACAACGCTAAGGAGTGTATTCCTGTTTCCGTCCACTCACGGCAGGCCTAATCTGCGCTTCTTCAAATCCTTTACAGATACGCCAGAATCTATGTGTTTTCTGCAAAAAAGTGTGAGGCTGACATAAGTCTGATGCTCATTCTACTGCACACACAGAGTGCACGCTTGCTGCTTCAGGTTGTTTGTTTTTTTTCCTCCCTTTTTTCACATGCTGGTCGCGCGCTGTCGAAGAGACCCCACTTGTGGATTGAAGCTACTTCGACGACAGTCGGGAGTTGGCAAAATGTAACGGCAGGTATGCAGAAACGCACACACACACACACACACACACACACACACACAGACACACAGACACGCACACATACACACACACAGACAGACACACTCTCAATAGTGTCATTTATCCCCTATTTACATTTTCTGGGAAGATCAGCATATGTGCTGAAGGACTCCAGAAACGTGTCTTGATCAGAAATATGTAAACAAAAAGTTACACGACAAATAGCTACCAATCGACTCCAAATGACCTGAAACGCACACTTCCTAAAAATATCCTGGAGGAACATTTTCCGGGAAAAACACTTGGTCAAATTTTCACAAAATCCTACAATTAAAGTCTATGGCGCGAACATTTTCGCTTATAACTCCAGAACGGTACGTCCTACACACTTGGAAACGGACTCCGTCTGACATAATTTGACCACCCCGAACACACAGAACTTGTCCCCGAGTCTCTACGGCCTTCCGTTCAGGAGATACAGACGTTTTGACTAAAAAACGTAACGTAGCTCGGAAACGAAAGGTCGTAGAGACAAGCGGGTGGTACCACGGGAAAGCCCATCATTGAAAATGGGGGGGTAGGTCAAAGTTTCATCGCTCTAGCACCTTCTGTTCTAAAGATACAGCACAAAAGGTAAACCATTTCCCATAATGCTTTGCGCTTGCAAATTTTGGGACAAAATTGCCCATATCTCAGCAATAAAACATTAAAAATGCAAAGTATTATACATTCCCGTGTTCGTCATCATGTCCTCTATCAGACTATGCTAAAAAAACATTATGGTTAAAATTTTGCACCGTCACAGAAGGGTATGTGCAAACAGAGTGGTATATATACAAAGTGGAAACCATTATAAAATGCTATGGAGTCCCTATTGGTACTCTTACTGCTGTCGGTACCCCTACCGACATCCGGATTCATAGCTTATCCTAACCCTAACCCTAACCCTAACCCTAGCTCTATAGGATGTAGATTTTCCTATTATTCTATACCAGCCCTAACCCTAACATTCTACCTAACCTTAACCAGTCGTCTCCCCCATATGTATTTTCTATACATTTAATAAGGAAATTGGGAGCTCTATAGGATGTAGATTTTCATACTACTCTATACCAGCCCTAACCCTAACATCCTGCCTAACCCTAACCAGTACTTACCTGGACCTTACCTTAACCATAGTCACCCAGGAACCTGTAAAAAAATAGGAGAAAAAGACAGAAAATTGGATTATACAACACTTTATTCCACTTATTTGGGCATTTTCTGAACCCGATTTTAGTGTCTTTTGACACAATTTTTTGAGCCATCGTTTTACTGAGGCTTTAAGTCCATTATGTGGCAATTTTAAAGTCATTTGACTCATATTGTATACATTTTTCCAAAAAAATCTCTTAATTTTAATCAGGCACGGGTTGGACATATATATTTTCCCATACACACCTATAGATATATGATCTTCATGGTGATTGGCCGACATGGTCACATGGCAACAGGAGGACCCCGGATGTTGTGATCCCAGTTACCGCGCTCATTCCATTCAGCGCTTCACCTTTACCTGTGGGAGAGAGAAGAACATTTAATGTAAGTTCTTATACAGCTTGATAAAGGCATGAAAAAATGCCGAAACGCGTCGCTGATAAATAAAGTTTGACTTACTATAACCATCACGCTTCATTTTTGAAAGCAAGCTTGCTATTTTTTACATATTTTTACACTTTTAAATGTCCGCGGATTTTATGATATGACGGGCGGACCGCAACCAGATGACTGGCAGATAGCCAGCTACAGACGGGGACGATACAGAGACAAGACTTCGAGGTCCCCTCTGGTAAGACAGACCTCTCCTCATCCCACTGACCGATGGCCAGATGGGGGCCACCGCAGGTGCGGGGCCACGACCGCGGACCACCGCGGCATCCATCAGAGCGCAGATCGCGCACAACGGAGCGGCACGACTCGCCGCTTTCACGGGGACAGGGAGATTCCCCATCACGGTGAGAAACAATCCCAGTTGGAATATTACACCCACTATGGCCATGAAACACAGGGCAGTACTCGGGTGTCCCCAAGATGGAGATTATGGCAGTTATCCTCGGCAAAAAATAGAAAAACACACCTAAAGCAGAGATTGGAAACAGAACACAGAAACTCACCTGTCACGGTCCAAAACATGAACAATCCCGACTTCAGCACCAGAACACGGACTGTTTATAAGTTAATTAAGACTGTGCACCACCTGAATAATATCTCTACTGCCAAATTTCCAACAGCCATTTCTAAGATGACTGAAAACCTTATTAAAGTGGTTAAACCGGCTTGTCCAAGCACAGCTACACAGTCCTCTATTACAGCTAATGCTAAAGAGTGGGCCAACAACACAATGCTCATGTTAAAGGAACATTATGAGAATAGCAAAGAGGACCACATTCAACTGCTGTCCCAGACCCCAGTACCTGACTGGCTAAAACATTATGACATTGCTACAGCATGGGCTAAAAGCCGCTTTGGCTGCAGATTACAACATGACACATTGAACCAGGTGCATTCTCTGCTACAACAACACATCTCCACGAGGACAGCAGAGCCACCTCCAACAACACTGGCTCCACCACACAGCACCACTGCTGCCACTATGTCAGAGGGGACGAGTGAGCAGCCCTCAGAGCCACAGCCGGACACAGATGAGACCCAGATGCCCCCTTCCTCCTCCCTCCTTCCTCCTCCTCCTCCTCCTCCTCTCTCCTCTCTCCCCCCCCTCCCTCCCTCCCCCCCTCCTCCCCCTCCACCTCCTCCTCCTCCCACCCCTCTCCCCCTCCTTCCCCCCTCCTCTTTCCTCTCTCCCCCCCCTCCCTCCCTCCTCCTCCTCCCCCTCCACTCCTCTCCCTCCCTCTCTCTCCTCCATCTCCCCCATCTGCACTGCAGGTACCTAAGGCTTTTGTCCAGGACAACGGGAAGACCAATGTTCTACCCGAACCTGCAATACCAACAAAGGGTCCACTGGTATTTCACCACACCCTGGGAGACAGGGACACCTGGAAATTGGTTGCCCACAGAAAATGCATCATCATGGGAGATAGCAATGTATCCAGACTCCCATCCACGGACCACCCGGACATTCAGGTGGACAGTTTTTCTGGAGCCCATTTCCGGCAGCTTTTTGACATTCTGAAATACACTAAGCCCTCTACAGCAGTTGAGGTTCTGCTTTTGTCCTTTGGCCTGGAAAGCAAGTCACTCTCCCATGGACTACGCACCCTCCCTCTTCTCAAACTGGCAGTGCAGACGGCTGAAGTGAAATTCCCTCGAGCTCTGATTATTGTCCCTGAGATAAATTTCTCTAGGAATCTGCCACAGTCTGAGCGAGATTTTCTCGAGCAACTGAATCAACATATTGTTGATAACTACGACCACCTCCCAGGACTGCCCACAGCCTGCTTTTCCACAGAGAGGAACCACAGTGACTGGTCCAGATCCACAGCTGAACACATGCTCAAGCACTGGGTAGGTTCCTTACAGGAGTGTATGGCTAAATCTAGCCCTCCATAAACTGAACTTTAGAAGGAGTGGCAAGGTTTTGAACAACATCTTTTTCCTTTTAACTGTACTTTTTGAAGACAGACTGTATGATGGGAAGAAAACTTACCGTAATTATCATTATTAATCCCAACAGGGGAAACACAAATGATAGTTTGGGATTAAAAGGATAAAACAATACACATACAGTGATTATTCAACATTTTATTGACCCCTAGAGGGCACAATTTCCCCCTTTTCAGATAAGAGCTTTTGCTCAATATTGTTCACTTACCTGTTTATAACAGACATCTAAATCCATATAGAATGCCTACCCACTTACCTTCAACCCTGCAAAAAGGAAATAAAAGAAAAGGGATCAGGTCATATATAGTATTTCATTTAATTCATCTGAAAACTTTACCCATACTTACCTTGAACTTACTCCTACCATGGTCATCCAGGAACCTGCAACAATGGAAGGAATAGAAATCAAATTGTGAAATATACTATTTTATTTCACCTATGGGTCTTTCCCAAGCCCAACTTTAGAGTGTTTTTTTTGACACAATTTATTAAAGCCACCTCAGGAGCCTATAAAAAAGGAGAGACAAGATTTTGTGGAATATATTATTTTATTTCACTCATTTGGATTTTTCTTAAACCAAATCCAGTGGTTTTTGACACAGTTTATTCAACTTTTTTTAATTCTCAAGTTTGTTGACCATAATATGGGTTTAAGTTCACTTCATAGCCACAATCAAAGTGACTACATTAAGAGCTATTTGCTTACAGCAGGAGAGCACCTGGATGAGTGACGGGGGAGCCTAGGTGTTTTGGCTATGCTGTCAGTAGTGAGTGCATTTAGGATCCTGGTGCAGGGCATTCCCAGTAAGTCACCGGGACCTTCCTTTTTCCATAATCCTAACCATAACCAGGTGTTTCGAATCCTATCCCTAGCCAAGTGCTCTTTAACCTAACCTTAACCAAAGACTCTTTGGCATAATCTTAACTAAGTGTCTTTTGACTTTTTCTGGCTTATTCCACGTGGCCTCCGTGGTACGCCTCAACTAAGTGTCTTCTGACTTTTCTGGCTCATTCCACGTGGCCTCTGTGGTACGCCTCAACTGAGTGTCTTCTGACTTTTCTGGCTTATCCCACGTGGCCTCCGTGGTACGCCTCAACTGAGTGTCTTCTGACTTTTCTGGCTTATTCCACGTGGCCTCCGTGGTACGCCTCAACTGAGTGTCTTTTGACTTTTCTGGCTTACTCCACGTGGCCTCCGTGGTACGCCTCAACTAAGTGTCTTTTGACTTCCGGCTTATTCCACGTGGCCTCTGTGGTACGCCTCAACTGAGTGTCTTCTGACTTTTCTGGCTTATTCCACGTGGCCTCCGTGGTACGCCTCAACTGAGTGTCTTTTGACTTTTCTGGCTTACTCCACGTGGCCTCCGTGGTACGCCTCAACTAAGTGTCTTTTGACTTCTGGCTTATTCCACGTGGCCTCCGTGGTACGCCTCAACTGAGTGTCTTTCGACTTTTCTGGCTTACTCCACGTGGCCTCCGTGGTACGCCTCAACTAAGTGTCTTTTGACTTCTGGCTTATTCCACGTGGCCTCCGTGGTACGCCTTTATTTCCATCTCTAGCCAAGGGTCTTTGAACCAAATTTAAAGTTTAAATACAACTATGAGATTATATGCCGAGTTGTTTGTGGTCCTGGGTCTCCCTGTGGGGGCGGGGTTGCTGGGTTGTGTGGATGTGTTCTGGTTTGTGCATTAGGTGTCGTCTACATCCATGGGTCTCCATGGTGCGGCGTTCACCTCTTTACCTTCACCCTAACCCTAGACACACACGCACGCACACACACACACACACAACACACACAACACACAGAGACACAGACACACACACACAACACACACACAACACACAGAGACACAGACACACACAGAGACACAGACACACACACACACACACACAGACACAACACACAGAGACACAGACACACACACACACAACACACAGAGACACAGACACACACACACACAACACACAGAGACACAGACACACACACACACACACAACACACAGAGACACAGACACACACACACACACAACACACAGAGACACAGACACACACACACACACACACAACACACAGAGACACAGACACACACAGAGACACAGACACACACACACACACACACACAGACACAACACACAGAGACACAGACACACACACACACACACACACACAGACACAACACACAGAGACACACACACACACACACACACAACACAGAGACACACACACACACACACACACACACACACACACACACACAACACACAGAGACACACACACACACACACACACACACACACACACACCACACACAACACACAGAGACACAGACACACACACACAACACACAGAGACACAGACACACACAGAGACACAGACACACACACACAGAGACACACACAGACACAACACACAGAGACACAGACACACACACACACACACACACACAACGCACAGAGACACAGACACACACACACACACACACACACACAACGCACAGAGACACACACACACACACACAGACACACAAACAGACACACACACACACACAGAGACACACACAGACACACACGCACACAGACACACGTACACACAGAGACACACACAGACACAGACAGACAGACAGACAGACACACAACACACAGAGAAACACGCACACACACACACACACACACAAACACACAGACAGACAGACAGACAGACAGACAGACAGACTGAATTGTCAGGTAATGTAAGGTGTTGAACTGTGTTTCCAAATGGCTTAAGGTTATGAAAAAATGACTGGTACCTTTGCCTCATTTCAACAGCCCTGCCTGCCTGCCTGCCTGCCTGCCTGCCTGCCTGACGAAAGACCACTCATGGGAGCAAACGGGAGGTCTGCCATTTGCCTACACACAACACACAGACACACACACACACAGACAGACACACACACATGCACTAACCCTAACCCAAAGTGAATATCTCTCCGTCTATTTTTCTTTCACATTTTACATACGCTACTCGTTTTACACCGCTTCCTCGCTCTTTGAGCGTGCACCCTGGCTCTCCCGTCTTCCCGATACTCTTTGCGTTTCCCATTCACATTTAGCATAATTTTCTTCCTATTTACAACCCTCAAACAGCCCAAAATGAAGATGGGGACGTGGTCAGCCTAGCTGCTACGAAGATGAATTTGTTTCCGCACCAGGGACTTTCATTCTGTTTCTCTGTCTCCTCATGGCAAGGCTGATATTTTTACTCTGCACACCCCTAGACAGACTTGTTGAAGTTTTAGGACTTCTTGAGGTCGAAAGGCTTCTTGCTTAATACAAGCCCACACACACACATATACACATTCACATTTAGCATAATTTTTTTTCCTATTTACAACCCTCAAACAGCCCAAAATGAAGATGGGGACGTGGTCAGCCTAGCTGCTACGAAGATGAATTTGTTTCCGCACCAGGGACTTTCATTCTGTTTCTCTGTCTCCTCATGGCAAGGCTGGTATTTTTACTCTGCACACCCCTAGACAGACTTGTTGAAGTTTTAGGACTTCTTGAGGTCGAAAGGCTTCTTGCTTAATACAAGCCCACACACACACACATACACACACACACCCTTTGATCCCTCATTCATCCCTCATCATCCTCTGACGTTTTCTGCTCAGAACAGCGCATATGCTGCGTGGGACAAATTATGCCACTTTTCTGTGTTTTGCCTAGACACCACACAGAACACACAGAGATGCATGCACACAGACAGACAGACAGACAGACAGACACACACACACGCAGACACACCTGTCGCACAGACAGACATACACACACACACACACACACACACACACATACAGACACACCCCTCACACAAAACGCGACCTAATGAGTCAGAGTATTGCTAGCTCAGTGGTCAAATGTGCGGAACAGCAAAATCTCAACATAAACAAAGCTGACGAATGCAGCCCAAAACGCACGTGGAGACGCAGTCAGCGCGGCTGCTGCGAAGAGACATTTCTGCTTCTCCCGTGCTTCGTGGCAGGCTGAAAAAAACAATTCCTTAAATCAACCTTAGACGTGCGGCCAATTGAGTCTCCCTTGAGAGACGCGAAGGGCAGCCGAAAGTGAGTGTACGGATGCGGTCGGCTCTGGGCCGCCGCAAAGGGTATATCTCTGCACAACGCTAAGGAGTGTATTCCTGCTTCCGTCCACTCACGGCAGGCCTAATCTGCGCTTCTTCAAATCCTTTACAGATGCGCCAGAATCAATGTGTTTTCTGCAAAAAAGTGTGAGGCTGACATAAGTCTGATGCTCATTCTACTGCACACACAGAGTGCACGCTTGCTGCTTCAGGTTGTTTGTTTTTTTCCCCCCTTTTTTCACATGCCGGCCGCACGCCGTCGACGGGACCCCACTTGTGGATCGAAGCTGCCGAGACGACCGTCGGGAGGCGGGGCGAAATGTGACGGCAGGTATGCAGAAACGCACACACACACACACACACACACACACACACAGACGCACAGACACGCACACATACACACACACAGACAGACACACTCTCAATAGTGTCATTTATCCCCTATTTACATTTTCTGGGAAGATCAGCATATGTGCTGAAGGACTCCAGAAACGTGTCTTGATCAGAAATATGTAAACAAAAAGTTACACGACAAATACCTACCAATCGACTCCAAATGACCTGAAACGCACACTTCCTAAAAATATCCTGGAGGAACATTTTCCGGGAAAAACACTTGGTCAAATTTTCACAAAATCCTACAATTAAAGTCTATGGCGCGAAAATTTTCGCTTATAACTCCAGAACGGTACGTCCTACACACTTGGAAACGGACTCCGTCTGACATAATTTGACCACCCCGAACACACAGAACTTGTCCCCGAGTCTCTACGGCCTTCCGTTCAGGAGATACAGACGTTTTGACTAAAAAACGTAACGTAGCTCGGAAACGAAAGGTCGTAGAGACAAGCGGGTGGTACCACGGGAAAGCCCATCATTGAAAATGGGGGGGTAGGTCAAAGTTTCATCGCTCTAGCACCTTCTGTTCTAAAGATACAGCACAAAAGGTAAACCATTTCCCATAATGCTTTGCGCTTGCAAATTTTGGGACAAAATTGCCCATATCTCAGCAATAAAACATTAAAAATGCAAAGTATTATACATTCCCGTGTTCGTCATCATGTCCTCTATCAGACTATGCTAAAAAAACATTATGGTTAAAATTTTGCACCGTCACAGAAGGGTATGTGCAAACAGAGTGGTATATATACAAAGTCGAAACCATTATAAAATGTTATGGAGTCCCTATTGGTACTCTTACTGCTGTCGGTACCCCTACCGACATCCGGATTCATAGCTTATCCTAACCCCCTAACCCAATTGTTACAAAATATGGTCAGGAAAGCTGAGAGAAGAAGTGTATGCTGTAGAAAGGGAAAAGAAAGTTTTATGGGATAATGGAAAAAAGGCATGACTTTAAGAGAAAGTTAAGGGTACAATAAGGTACTAAGGTGGTTAAAGACAGAAAGAGAGTGTTGTGAAAGTGACAGAAAGACAAAGAAAGAGATAAATGTACTTTTGAATTAGGATACTGGAGTTCATACTAATATTGTTGTTACAGAGACAACTGTAGCATTGGGGTTACAATCTACAGGAGGGTAAATGTTTAGATGAAAATAGTAAAAACTGCTATACCACAAGCACCAAAAACTTAGGGAAAAAGAGATAAATTATGTAATTTTCAGGAATGACTAATGGTAATTTCCAAGACAAATTGCTTTTGGATATTACTGTAATCTGACATATCATAAAAAATGAATTAGGATTTGTGTAGAACAAACATATGTTTATGGAATATGATGTTTTATTGTTGTTAGACTGTTCAACAAATATGTAGGCCTACAAGTTTGGTTGAAATGTTTAGCTGTTTGAAATGCTTAGTTAGTTGACAGGACTACTATGATCATTTCCAGTTTAAAAATGTGGAATATTTTCTGTGTTGTTACTTTTAGTATTTGAAGTACATATTTTATGATACTTTTCGTACTTAGGTAATATTTTTGTAGCAACATTTTGAATCAATGATGTCATAGGTTAGAAGCAAGAAAACTAAAATGAGTATGATTAAAAGTACAAGAAATGCTTCTCGGAGGTGTTGTGTTTTGTGTTTATTCAGTGTGCCTCGATGGATGTCAGAGCAGACCTGTCTTACTCCACTACAAGCTGATTCGGTAGTCAAGTTTGGCCCCATCCCCCACCCACTTTCACCAGAAACTGCATCTGGAGCTGGAGCAGCAGAGAAGGAGGGGCGACAGATTTGCAACTGTCCATGGTTAGGTGACTGAATTGGACACCCATATGGCTCTCAGGGCATGACCAGAGACTGACATTAAAGAAGTAACGTTACACATGCCTACAAAGTACTTTGGTGAAACATTCACAGATGAACTAATAATTGAGAGAGGACAAGCTGAAACAACCATAAAGATGAATCCAAGCTCCAAAAGTAAGAAGAAAATGAAACATCTGGAAACTAAGGGCACACTGAGGTTTAGGAAGACAAAGGATGATGATGATGATGATCAGAGTGATTCAGAAGAGTGTTATGAAAGTGAAGATGGAGACAGCAATGGAGATTTGGAGAGCAGAGGAGCTACAGGATTTCATCCTGCAGCGATTAGCATAGAAGAGATTGAAAGAGACATGGAGCGATGTGTGTCATACTTGGAGAAGCTGAAGATACAGAGGGACAAATTGCTGAAAAAAGGGTCCCAAAAAGTGAAAGAACAGGACCAAGAAACTCTCAGAAAACTCAATCAAATGCAGCTGGTGGAGAATAAGAAGGACAAGAAGCAGGTTTTGGTTGTGCAGAATCAATGCCCACCAAATCAACAGTTAGCACCACAATTCCAGTCAAGCCAGTTGCCCCAACCACCATTCGTGGTTCCAGTTGTTTTATATCCAGTTTTTGGACAGATACAGAACTGGAGAGGAAGAGGATGAGGAAGCTTAGGCAGAGGAAGAGGAAGAAAATTTGATTCATACTCTATGCAACCACCACAAGCGTGTTTTAATTGTGGACAGGATGGACACTTTACCCGTGAGTGTAATAGACCAGGAAGAAACTCCAGAGGAAATTACAGAGGAGGACCGGTGAACCCTTATAGGAGTCTGGAACCAGGATTCTAGAGATGCCCAGAAAATCTGAAAGGGGGGTGTCAGCTGGTGTTATCAGGACCAGAAAGAGATCCAACAATTGAGGACAAGGACAGTCACGAGTTGATACAGATCTGCACAGATGAGCGTTGACATCGATAGACTGACCGTAGAAGGAGGGAGGAGTGAGAGAGATCGGATTTGCTCTGACGCATCGACGCATTGACGCACCAATACATAAAAAGGAGGTAATGCACCAACAAACACACAATTTGAGAATACAATTACTCTAAAGAAGTAATTATTTTTGCTTTTAAAATAGAGTTACTCCTATGTGAATACACCTATGTGAAGGGTTGAGACAGACATCTAAATTAAGCAACTTGTTATGAAAACCTTAAATTTTGTCAGTATCTGGTGAAATATATACTGTTAAATTTGTAATGATTTTCCTGTGACAGCTTCTAACAAGACTAGTGACAAATATGTTACTTTGGTTGGTGTGTCAGGAAGTGTTAAAAGAACATTTCACTGTTTTATTTTTGTGGTCCAATGACATAGGCAACTTTTGGAGATGTTTCTATTATTTGAGTGTTGCCCAGATAATTTATTGGGAAGTAAGACAACTCCCAATCACAGATATATTTTAGTTAAATGAAAAGTTGTTTGCATTGGTTAATTTGTTGTTTATAGTGTTTATTGAATTTTGATAGTGATTACAATTGGAGAGGAACGATTGTTCTGCATATTACATTAGCAAGCAGACTTGGTTTGTCTTTTTTATTTTACACCCACTATCTGGTAACCAAACAGTGTAGAGAGACTTTGTGTGGTACTTTGTAAAAAGCGAGTAATTACATGCTACAAAATGATTGGCTCTTAAAATAAATTTGCTCTTCTCTAATCCCCAATTGGCTACAACAAGACATGTTAAAAAGGGATGTTTATGATTTGTTTGATTTAATTTGTTGAAGGTGTGATTGATGCATCAGGATAAGAGTTATTTTTTTTTTTAGAAATGATAACTTTTGTTGCTGACTATCAATGGTCGGCAAAGAGGGAATTAGAAATTTTGTTTATAAATAAGGGTTTGGTTTACTGTATGCTTTTTCACATTTTTTTGGATTTTGTAGGGGTATTTAGTATCGTCTTATTAATCAAAGGGGGGAAATGGAATGTGATTCATATTATCATATATTATTTTTGATATTATTATTTTTTATTCTTATTTGATGTTCTTAATTTTCATGTGTTGTTTTGCAAACGATACTGGTCAGTGTTTTCTTTTCTTCCAGAGAATATGGGAGAATGTGCAGAGGGGATTCAGATACAAATATGGACAATATGAAGGAACTAGGAGACTTCTGAACCAGGATGGTGTGGATCTGTTCAGATTTCACCACACCAACACTGCATTGATATTCAACATTGCTGAGAAGCTGCAATGTAGTGGACTACATTCCTGTGTTTGTCTGATATATATATACATGTTTGCAGAGTAATACATACTTTGTATAATATTCTTGCATTGATTGTTTGAAGAATGATGTTTTCTGTCATGAAGTGAATATATGGAGACCTCAGATGTTTTTCTTTCTTTTTTCTCGACGCTTAGGGAAATGGGGTCTAGGCAGGAAATATAAGTCCTTTTTTCAGATCCGAAGGGTCGACCTGCCTGAATTTGGACATTGTTTTGATTTTATTTCATTTTCTGAGGTTTTCACATGTATTTGCTTAAACCATAATTCTACATAAATTGATAAAGATTTATTTTCTAATTGATCTGGAGTACTAAGGTGGTCACCTAGGGCAGAGGGACCGTGAGAGAGTTTTCCCATCTTGATTGATTGATAGCTATTTGGAAAGGAAGCTGCCAGATGGGTTTTTCGCTCTCGCACTCCATAAATTAAATTTTGTTACTCTCTATAAATTTGTTTACACTCCAAAAGTTATATTATAAGGAACATGTTATAATGAGAAATGTTATTCCTACTCTTCTTGTTTTTCGAGACTTTATTAAGTCTCGAAGGGGGGAAATGTGGTATATTGACATTCTATAACATTCTATACACTTTGACTTAAGAGTTGGTATAAGGAGGATGCATGAACTTTACTCTACATTTACTGAGAACATCTGGAAATTGTTAACATGAGCAGAGGTCCCCCCAAGACAGAAGAGACCTTTTTTGGAGTTGTGCCAGATAACAGGCCTTGATTGGCCAGTTCTGTGGTCGAATCATATACTCACACATATCACGTCCTATGTTGATACAATGCATAGGATATATACGTTGTTCACACAAAGAAAAGGCAGAACGACTTTTTGGAAGAATTTGGGTTGGTCGTTCTCCAAGCTCTCTGCACGAGTTTGTAAAATTGATGCTGAATCTTTGCTTGTAATAAACCTTTTTATAATCAAGAACAGTGTCTGCGGATTCCTCTTCATACAGCATCACAGCATTATTATTTAAGACACCACAACACCCTTCACAACAGTTGGCCAGATCAAGAACACTCTGGCCTGTTTCACAAAACCAAGATAAGGGATTAAGCCGGGATTTATCAGTTATCCTGGATGATTTAAGCCTTGACTCGGTTTCACGAAAGTGGAGGCACATAAATCACTATGGAGATTTATTCTGTGCAGCTAGCCTGCTCCTGACCAGGCTAACAGCTAGCCTGCTCCCGACGAGGCTAACAGCCAGGCTAACAGCTAGCCTGCTCCTGACCAGGCTAACAGCCAGGATTTATTAATCCTGGAGCCTTTTCTGATCACCCAGCAGTGGTTTTACCCTATTGTTATCAGCCTGGATTAAAATACAACAGGTGCATATTGCTGTTCATTTAAGTACTGTTATTATTTAAAGTTGTTATATTTTTTTTTTTATAATTATTCATGTGACAGTCATTGTTAGTTATATTGTTGTATGAAGACTGCTTATATTGTTGTTAGAAGTTTGATGAATACATTACTGCAGTTGTTGAGATAATTAGAAAAGGCTGATAACATTTCAAATGTGTATTAAATGAAGTCTGTTACTAAAGGCAATACATACAATGCTGTACATTTCTATGGTTGACCAATGCACCTTGAATTCTTTTAGTTGATTTTTTTTTTTTTAATTCTTTAACAATAAGGATCATGTTTGTTCCTCTTCCATGTGCATTGTATTTGGCATTCTTAGCACACAAATTGTGTTGTCCAGTAAACTGGGACTATAATTTGGGAGGATTGTACAATTTAAAGAACATATCCTAATTGTACAATCCTCCCAAATGATAGTCTTAGTTCACTGGACCAGTAACTATCTAGTGATGTAGACTACTGTACATTCATGTAACAACAGGGAGAGGACACCTCAATGGTTTTTGACCTTATATTTAGTTGGGGAATAACTGATGAATATACTCTGTTCCATTCATGTTTACAGTGTGCATGGAATGTATCACTTAATTATCTTTATAGTTAGATTTTAGAGTCCAATATCTTCAGTGTCTTTATTTTCTATGTCCATATATACAAGGGTGCAAGGAATATACAACCCGTTCTCATTCCGAACTCGTAAAATAAGGACGTTTGGACAGTGGCTGTCAGCGTCTGATGTAATGAAAAAGGCATCTTTCAGCGTATTTGTGTAACGCACTGGGGAGAGCAGCAGTTAGATAGGATTTAGCGAGTAGTATGTAAGGGCGAATTTCCGCGTGTGGTGGGTGGTTGGATGGGTCAAACAAACCCAGGAGAGCGGGGTTCGCCTCCCGCTGGTCACGCGTGCTATAGTCGCTTTTTATTTTTAGAACCGTACGCCCACCCACGACCCTTTCCTAAACATAACCATCCCGTTCTTCCTGCGTGTCACGGAACCGTACGCCCACCCACGACCTTTTCCTTAACATAACTGCGTCAAAAGGGACGGCAATAGTCCCGACCAAGCGCGTTTACTTATAGAGCTAAAGGGACGGCAATAGTCCCGACCAAGCACGTTTACTTATAGCGCTAAAGGAGACTTTTAGTGTCAATAAGAACGACAAAGGCACCTGACCAAGCGTCCGTATTTTACGAGATGAGTGTGAGAACCTGTTGGAATATAATATGTAGAGAAGGAAGCTCGTCCTCTATAAAAAATAAAAAAAAACGCGAGAAAAAGCTTGGCAGATAATAGCGGAGCGACTGAAAGATATATCTAAAAATATACATTAATGAACTACTGCTCTTAACTGAAACCATTCAATGAGTCACTTGTCATTTGCAAAAACGAACAGTTGTACACTTTGCATTAAAAGCGAGTAGTGGAAGTTAATATGACTTAGGAAATGTATATTTTAGCCCATTAAAGAGAGAGGGAGAAACAGAGTGAAAGAGATATTTACGCATCATACTCTAGCATTGTAGAAAATTGATCTTCATGGTAAATTTCCTGAGTAACATTATCTTCTGCTTACTTTTAAGGGAAAGAGTACAACTGTTAATTTGTGCAAATGATTAGTAGCCTAATCCTTGAATGGAATGATTATGACGGTTTCAATTCAGAGCAGTGGTCAGTTAATGTATATCTTTAGGCTGCTTACGCATTCAGTCAGCCCGTGATCGTCTGCTACGCTTTCTCTCGCTGTTTCATTACAGCAGCCGTGTTTCTTTTCTTTTTATACAAATAATGTGTTTCACGTGATCATACTTCCACAAGAAGCTGCTGCTCACTCTGTATAAAGTATGTACCAGTGGCAGATGCAGAACGTGACAGATGGGTGGGCCTGGATTAAGTCGAGGTGGGCCTGAATCTAGGCAGTTGTCCCGAATCATCCACATAGTTCCCGAATCCAGGAAATTATACTAGAGCAGCAGTCTTGAGTTGCCTGATGAAACATTTTTCGCAGGGCTTAAAGGAGAAAAAGGGAATTCATTATAGATGGATTATCATTTTCGTTGTTCAAGATACTTGCTCGTTCAACTTCCAATTATGATTAACTATCTCATATTTTTGACAAGGCTAAATAAGCCAACATATCAACAAACTAGCTACTATTTTCAAAATACTAGGTCATAGTTTTGACCTTAACCAAAACATTATTTTATCTCATGTATTGTTTTCTTGTCCCTGTAGAAATGTGTTTCTTTATGTTGAACATTGGACGCATTTGAGCAGAAGAGGACCATAAAGTGCTCTGATATTGGCGAATTTGCGTTTCTAGGATGGCAAAGGAATGTCCCGCCCTTATACACCTCTGATTGGCTGGTACCCGCTGCCTTCATTTAAACCGACAGAAAGCTGCCGGAGCTTCTGACCTGCAGGGAGAAACACAGCCTTCACCCGCACAAAGTGAGAATTTACACACACACACACACAGCTGCAGACATTCACTCCCAGTACTATGTCAACTTTCTGTGTGCTGAGCCTCAGCAAAAATGAGTGAGTGCAACTTGTTTAGCCATATTAAAGCAAAATCAAGATACCATGACACTTCTAGCGAACGTTACCGTTGTTCGTGCCTGATTTAATAGTGCTACATTGATGTTACATTGACCAATGAAAACACCAACACACTTAACTTTTTAAATAGTTATCAGGCTTACTTATAATTTTACTGTTTTTAACATGTTATAGATAAAATACACCACATACAGTACTAATATCCATGTTTAACTATACAGAGTAGTATTTTTTCGTTGTGAATTTCTGATTGGGCGGGCCAGCTGTCAATGTGGGCGGGCCACAGCTCCACGCCTGGTATGTACAATGTGTATTCTCCATTTTAGCATCAGTAAATCTGTGATTGACCTTGCGGTCTTTTGAGGAAAGCCGTGGACGCTCATCTATCTGAATTACTTCAGCCTGGCTCGACCTAGTCTCTCCTCCTCAGCCTGGCTTGGCCTTCGTGAAACGCAGCAAGCCAGGATGCACAGATTAGACTAGGTCAAGCCTCGCTTTATTAGTTATCCTGGATTTATATATTCTGCTTTTGTGAAACAGGCCCCTGGTCACATCATTAAGTACACTAAATGGAAACAAACAAGGGGATAATAACAACAACAATAAACAATAGCATAACAATAAAAATGATGATGATAATAATAATAATAATAATAATAATAATAATAATAATAAAAATAATAAGATGGTTTAAAACAGATTTATGAAACTTGGTCACCATCCTATTCTTTCCCCCGATTCATAACCATAGTACTCTAGCTGTGGTGCAAGATTCGAGCCATTCTGCAGCGGTATTGCTAACACTGCCAGCGCTTATCCGTTTCCAGGCATTTGTATATTCATGTTGTTCATAAAATTTAAGAAAGGCATCCATATCTTATAAAATTCTCAACTTTCCCTCTTGCTATATAGGTCAATTGTTCTAGTGCCAGACTGCAAGACATCTCCTTAACCCACTGTCTAGAATCAGGTCTCTGAGTATCCTTCCAGGTCAAGGCAATTACACGTTTGGTATGCAACAAATAGAAATTGATTAGTTTGCATTTCTTTGCGTTTACTGGGAAATCTCCAGGGTATATGTGTAGTAAACACATTTTAGCTTCAAAGGGAACAACAATATCTGTCAATTTAGAAGTCAGCCCTAGAACCTCTTTCCAGAATACCTGCAGTTTTTGGCATTCCCACATACAATGATAGAAAGTGCCAATTTCTTCAGTGCACTTCCTACATGTATCAGGGATCTCAGGATTAAAATGATGTCATTTAACCGGAGTAATATAAGTCCTGAGCAACCACTTATACTGCAACAGTTTAAATCTGGTTATGGTTTATGGTTTGGGCGTGAAGACATGCCTTCTCCCAGTCCTCTATAGAGATGTTTACCTGAAGATCATTCTTCCATGCACCTAAATATGATATGGAGTTCTCCTTGGAGCCTGCTAATAGTATATCATAAAACTTTGACAACTGACCTCTGGCATGTAAATGGCTTACCGTGAATTTTTCGAGAGTGGATAATGTAGGTTCTAAAGTAGTCTTAATTTGGGAATATACAAAGTTTCGAATTTGCAAATTCTTAAAGTGTTTCTTGGGAAGGTTGTGTTTATTCATTAATTGTTGGAATGACATTAGAGTCCCTTCATTATACAAGTCTTTTATTTTGCTTAGTCCTTTTTCTATCCAGTGTTTGAATCCCATATCGCATCTCCCTGCTCTGAAGTTTTCATTTCCCCAAATAGGTGTGAAACCTGAGAGTTTGGGAGCTTCATTTAAAAATGTGTGGGCCTCGTGCCAGATCGATATAGTATTTTTGAGGAATGGATTATGTGCACGCTGTTTGAGTATTTTGGTTGGTTCCGAGTAAAGGTACAGGTGCAGTGGCAGTTCTAATGTGTTATTTTCTATCTTTATCCATGCTGGGCCCTCTGTAGTGAGAAAGTAATACATAGCTGCATGGAGTTGGGCTGCCCAATAGTAAAGTTTCATATGAGGCAGTCTTAGTCCCCCACGTTCATATGGTAGGTGTAACAGGGAGAGTCGCAGTTTAGGACGGTTACTATTCCATATAAAGCAGGTGAAGTGTGGAGAAGAAAGAGGTGAGCAGAGGGAGTGGGATGGACTGAAAAAATATATAAAAATTTGGGCAGGATAGACATCTTAATAATATTTATACGTCATATCATAGAAATAGGCATTGAACTCCATTTCTCCAGAGATTCTCCTACTTTTTTTTAGCAGAGGGTCTTAATTGAGTGATATAATATTTTCAATGTCAGGGGTTATTTTAATTCCTAAGTAAGTAAATCCTTCTGGGGCATTAGCAAACTCTCTTCTCTATTTAGTAATAATAAAGCACTTTTGCTGTTGTTGACTTTATAGCTAGAAAACTGACCAAACTCCTTCAGAAACAGGCTAAGTGCATTAATTGAGGTTCCCAGATTTGTTAAAAACACAACATCGTCTGTGAATAGAGACAAACGATGCTCCGTCTCACCTATAGTCATACCTGTGATTTCAGACGATTGACGGATAGAAATGGCCAAGGGTTCGATGGCAAATAAAAACAATAGAGGGGACATGGGACAGCCTTGTCGTGTTGCTCTATAAAGGGCTTTGAAAATTGGCTATTCGTTTTAATTTCTGCTAATGGTTCAGTATATAATAATTGAATCCATTTAAGGCATCTTTCCCCTAAACCAAATCTTCTAAGTATATTAAAAAGGTACTTCCATTCAATCCTGTCAAAAGCTTTTTCAGCATGTAGAGATAGGATTGCATGGTCCTTGGCATTTTTTTCCCCATATAAGATATTCAACAGCCTGCGCGTGTTATGAAATGCCTGTCTGCCCTGTACAAAGCCGTTTTGATCATTAGCGATCAGGATGGGAATAATAGTTTCTATCCGCTTAGCCAGCGCCTTGCATAGTATTTTGGTGTCACATGACATTAACGATATAGGACGGTACGATGTTCTTTCTGAGGGGGATTTGCCTGGTTTTAACAAAAGGGAAATTACTGCTGATCTTAAGGATGGAGGTAGTATTCCTTTTTCGAAGGATTCGTTAAATCCAAATAACAATTTCCCCGAGAACTTCTTATATATTTCTATGGTTATGCCATCAGGCCCGGGCCTTTCCACTACTCATATTCTTTAACGCATCTGATAGTTCTTCAATACTTACATTTTTGTCAAGATTAGTCTTGGCCTTCTCAGTCAGGGTTGGGAATCTAAGCTGGTCTAAAAACTCATCTTCCGTTTGTGAGCTATCTGGATATTCAGATTTATATAAATCTTCATAATATTTCTTAAAGGCAGTGTTTACTTCAACTGGATCAACAAGTAATTTCCCATCTTCTAATGTAATGGAATTAATAGCTCTATCTGTTTGTATCTTCTTAATTCTCCATGCTAACAACTTTCCAGCCTTTTCTCCCTGGTCGTAATATGACTGTTTTAACCACAACAAATTTGAAGCTATTTTATTTGTAGTTAATTCATTGTATTGGGATTTCAATTGGAGAAGTTCCTGTTGTTTTGCTGGAGCATCACTGTGATAAAGCTGTTGTTCAAAGTCCCTTACATTTTGTTCCAGGGTGTTTAATTGTGTATAATATACCTTGGATTTGTATTTTGTATAGCTTATTATCTCACCCCTTATATAAGCCTTGAATGCCTCCCATTTTATTGAAGCACTAGTTTGATTTGTGTTTAAAGAGAAGTATTCATTTATTTTTCTATCCAGAAGCTTCACAAAATCAGGGTACTGGAGCCAGCTAGATTGAAAGCGAAATCTGGGAGGTGAGGGAATTATGTTAGGCACCTGCATTAGTAAGGAGATCGGAGCATGGTCAGACAACAGTATATTATCATACCAGCATTTCTCAACTTTAGATAATAAATCATTAGAGATTAAGAAGTAGTCTATTCTAGAGTACGTTTTAAATGTATTTTAAAAACATGAATAGTCTTTTTTTGTTGGGATTAAGATATCTCCAAGTATCTTAATCGTAAGTTGTGACCACACTGCATGCAAATAACTGACAAGTTGCTCTCACTCAGAAATTGTCTTTAGTTTGTTTGATTCCCACAACATGCACATATCTTGTATGTTTGTCCACGGTATTTTTATTTTTTTGGTTTATTTGATAGGGACCATGCCTATTTATGAACATTGTTGTATAAAAACAGCATGTAAATATGCCGGAATTAGTAAAAAATAACTACTTTTCATTTGCAGTCCCTAGGCAGGTGACATAGGACTAACATAGAGACAGCCAGCAGTCATTCACTATAAATTAAAAGGTACACATAATGGTGACATAAACAAAACAAAAATACATGATGACAAAGACATTATTCATCCACCTCTATACTGCATTCAATATAGAGGTGAGCACTCCTGGACCTCCATGCCCCTGTTAAAACAAGAACAGTCACCTTCACTCACTCAGCTCCCTGGTTCACAGATGGGCTTCGTAAGATGAAGGCAGCAGGGTGGGTCCTTAAGTGGCGCTTCAAAGCCTCTGGCCTCACTGTCCACAAACAAATTTACCGGGAGCAACAACAAAAATATGCACAGTCCCTCAAAGAGGCAAGGTCACAGTTTTACTCCGATGCCATCAGACACAGCCCAGGAAATTCCAAGCAGCTTTTCTCCACTGTAAACCACCTTCTCAAACCACAATCCCCCCACTTACTGCCACTACACAAGAGCAGTGCAATAAATTCATGGATTTTTTCACATAAAAAATTGCACATATTCGCTCTGCCCTTTCTGGTCCTCCCACCCAAACTGTTCCCCCAACCCCTAAACTGCTTTCCTGAGGTTTCATCAGAAGAGGAACATCATCAGGGAGATAAAATCCTTCACCTGTCCCCTGGACCCTCTCCCAACCTCCCTGGTAAAAACCCATATCACTGTCCTAAGTCCCCTGATCACCGCTGTCACAAATCTTGGTGTAAAAATGGACTCCCAACTCGCTTTTGAAGCCCATATAAATCACCTCTCCTTCTACCACCTCCGTAACATTTCCAAATTCCACCCCATTCTCTCCCTCTCAGATGCTGAAAAGCTGGTTCATGCCTTTGTCTCCTCCAGACTGGACTACTGTAATGCAATTCTCATTGGGATTACTAGAAAGAGTCTGCAGAGGTTTCAGTACATCCAAAACTCTGCAGCTAGGATCCTGATGAGAGTGCGGAAACATGAGCACATTACACCCATTCTCCATTCACTCCACTGGTCTTCCCGTCTCCACCAGGACTGAGTACAAGGTTTCCCTCCTCACACACCAATGCATCCATGGATGTGCCCAATGTTTACCTCAAAAAACTCTGACTGGAGTTCTCCCGTGATTACTCTGGCTTGCATTCCGTCATGCAACTGCTGTAGGATGTGGAGAAACTTGGGTGGTACCCCAAGTTTGGAGAGGTGTTTCCAGAGCAGCTCACGGCTGATGGTTTCAAAAGCTTTGCTGAGGTCGATGAAGGCTACGTAAAGGTATTTGTGATGTTCTCGGCTTTTCTCCTGCAGCTGCCTCAAGACAAAAACCATGTCTGTCGTGGATCTGGTGTTCCGGAAGCTACACTGTGTTTCCGGAAGCACAGCTTCGGAGATGTGCTCAACCAGTCTGCTGAGCATGATCTTGGCCAGAACTTTCCCTGCGACGGAGAGGAGAGATATCCCGCGGCTGTTGCCGCAGACTGCTCTGTCTCCTTTCAGTTTGTAAATGACCACGATGTTAGCATCCTTCCAGTCCTGTGGGAGGGTCCCATGTTCCCAGATGTTTTGGATCAGGAGGTGTAGGCAACGCGTGAGGGTGTATCCGTGTTTGAAAACCTCTGCAGGGATTCCATCGGGTCCGCCGCTTTTGTTGTTCTTCATCCCAGCAATAGCTTGCCGGAGTTCTGAGTAAAGTATTGGGGTATCTAAGTAGGTGATTGGTGTCAGGCAAGGGCGAGGCTAGCCCCTTTTTAGGGGTGCTTCAGCACCCCTAAAAAGAAGCTCAGCACCCCTAAAACTTGGAGTAAGAAATGTTGTTATTCTAACATTTTTGTTCGTCTTTGACAAGGTTAAATAATGTCCAAAACATACTCCGTAGTTTGTGGTTTAAAATGTATGTGTTAAGGATGAAAATGAAAACATCCCCGCTTAGCAAATGGTATCATCCTCTTCTCTCCTTCTACTTCTCCTCTGTACCTGCACCGCTCAGCACGACCGTCATCCAGCGCGAAACACACGCAGAGTGAGAACCCGTTATGTAGTGTTGTGAATCAATTAAGTTGCTCCAAAGCTGTGTCTCACAAACCATATCGGTGAGTACCTGAATCACGTGTACACCTATAATAACGCTGCCTTCACACTGGCAGTTGAACTCAGCTCCGTAATACGCAATACGCCCCCAGCGGACATCGTACTACACCGTTGAAAAGCTTCGGAAGCGACTCACAAAAATGGCAGAGAGACTAGAACGAGTGATAAGTGTCTGAATGTACGATTCTCTATGACCGCTCTTATACAGATATAAACAGAAAGGCTGCTGCATGGAGAAAAGTTGCCCAGGACGTTGACATGTCACGTCGGTTAAATGTGATATAGCGGTATAATGTCAATAGTTCGGTGTCTGTTGCTAGCTAACCAATTAGCATTAGCAGGTTTGTTTATCAGTACCATAGCAACGCACATCACGTGCGTCTTTTCTGGTCAGTCGCCATGGAAACATCTCTATCACTGGCCCTGGCGTTTGGACCAGAGTTAAAAAACAAACATATCACTGTATACTACCAGTAGGCCTATGTGTGAAAACACTCACTGTGGCTTTTTAAATGAATTGTTATTCATTCCTAGATTTATATCTGTTATTGTTCAGTTGTGGCTGACTATCAAACTAGACAATAAAAGAAAGTTTAATGTTTTTCTTTTGCTGTATTTATTCATTCCTCACACACAGAGGATTTAACCTGAACCAGGCTTAACTCCTGAACTCATAGCATCTCTCGCTCTCTCTCTCTCTCTCTCTCTCTCTCTCTCTCTCTCTTTCTCTTTCTGTCTGTGTCTCTCTCTTTCTCTTTCTCTTTCTGTCTATCTGTCTATCTGTCTCTCTCTCTCTCTCTCTCTCTCTCTCTCGGCACATGGAGTTAACGGTCAGGAAAACCAGCTGAGTGAAGAAGGTTTTGTGTTTGTTACAGGGGGCTGTCTGTGTGAACTCTCACAATTAAGCTGGTGCTCTGAAAAGGTCTCAAAAAAAAGAAAAACAATCTGGATGTTGGAGTTAGTTGAACCAATGTTAAAATGATAGTTATTTTTCAATAGACATATTTTTGTTTTTTGTGTGAAAAAAGGGTGGGTGGTGGCAGTGGGGCTCATTGGGTGCTCAGCACCCCTAAAGCTCTGACCCTAGAATCGCCCCTGGTGTCAGGTCTGGGAGATTATCCAGAATATGTGGGTCGACAGGGTTGGTGTGGTTGAAGAGACTCTCAAAATGATTTGCCCAACGGGCAAGAATCTCATGGCGGGCCTTGAAGAGCATGGACCCATCAGCTGATCGGACTGGGGCAGTGGCCCACTTCCTGGGGCCGTACAATGCTTTTATGGCATCGTAAAAGCCTTGAGTGTTATTGCAGTCTGCCAGGTTCTGGATTTCTCGTGCCTTTTGCACCCACCAGGTGTCCTCCATAATCCGGAGGGCTCACTGGGTTTCTGTTCTCGCAGCAGTGAAGGTGGTTTTAAGGGTGGGAGATCCAGGGCAGGACAGGAGAGCTTTGTGGGCTGCATGCTTGGTTTTTAGGAGTAATTGTATCTCAGCTGAATTGCAGTCAGTCTTGGTGACGTTTCCTTGATTGGCCAAGCGCCTCTGAGGCTGCACTATGAATAGCCTGGCGCAGAGCTGGCCAGTCGGTTGTTTCCTCAGGGACCTTGTTATGGTTTTCAGCAAGGAGCCGTCGGATGTTGTCTTTGGTGGTGAGGCTATTCAGCGCTATACAGTTGAGTTTTTAGTTTGGAGCGGTCCTCGGGCCATGGGGTTGAATCTTCATGAGTAGTTTGGATCTGACCATGAGGTGGTCAGTCCAGCACTAAGCTCCGCCCATAACACCGGTGGTGAGGACGTCTTGTCTGTCCTTTTGACGGACAATCACGTAGTCAAGGAGGTGCCAGTGTTTTGAGCGGGGGTGCTGCTAGGTGGTCTTAAGCCTGTTCTTCATCTGGAAGATGGTGTTAGTGATGACCAGCTGGTGCTCTGCACAGAGGGAGAGGAGTCTGAGCCCGTTGTGGTTCATTTTCCCCACACCATGCTGGCCAATGACTTTACTCCATACCAGGTGCTCTGTGCTCATTCTAGCATTGAAATCTCCCATGAGTATGAGCCTGTCCGTAACAGGGGTTTTCTGTAGGATGGCGTCAAGAGCTCTGTAGAAATCCTCTTTGATGTTGAGCTCGGCATCAAGAGTTGGAGCGTATGCACTGATGAGAGTGGTGAAGCGTTCCTTTTCCAGGGGAATGCGCCATGTCATCAGTCTTTCATTGATGCCGATGGGGGATTCCGGAATGCGCTGCAGCAGTTTAGACTTCACAGCAAAGCCAACTCCATGGTTACGGCGAGTGCCTTCGGGGAACCCCTTCCAGAAGAAGGTGTGCAAGGAGCTTGCGCGGAGGTAAGGATTAAGGTCCTTGGCAGGTCTGGGTCAGGATCCAGTGGCATGGAGACCAAGACGACTAGAGACCCAGCACTGCTGCAGCCTTCATCCTCCTTCCCAGCCGTTGTGATGCTCCACTTAAGTCAGCCATCATCCACCGCCTGTTCCACCGTTGAGGTCTTGTGTCTTTTTTTTCAGGGTGTGCTCCCTTAGCCTTTGCCTCTATAGGCTACCCCACAAGGCAGTGGGACTATTTGCCCATAGTTGGGGCAGTGGTTGGCAGGTGCCAGGGCGTGTCCACTGCTTGGTGGGCCTGCACACCGCGCCTCTGCTCCGAGATCCCCTACAGTTCAGCCTGGACCCGCTAGGGCCTAGTTACTGTGTGTGGCTGCGAGGAGGCACTGTAGGAGTCTTGGCGGTGGAGAGGCTATGTACCGACAGGAAGAGACTTACGCACTCGGCTCCTCTTTTTGCCCTTGCACAAGGGCTAGTCAGTGGCAGTAGCTGTAAGCAGAATGTATCAAGCAGAAGTAGCATGCAGCATGCAATAACTACTAAACTGCTAAACTACAGGCACTACTATCCCAGTACTACTGCACTGACGGATCACACATGCCCTGTGTCAGACACACACACACACACACACGCACACACACGCACACACACACACACACACACACACACACACACAGACACACACACACACACACACACACACACACATACATACACACACACACACACACACACACATACACACACACACACAAACACTCACACACACATACACACACACATACAGACACACACACAGACACACCTGTAATACACTTGTTATGGCCCGAGTGCCGACAGCGGCGAAGGCCCTATTGGAACTGAAGGAATTATTAGGGCCCGAGCACGAAAGTGCAAGTCCCCTATTGTTTTTGTAAGGATTATTATTATTATTATTATTATTATTATTATTATTATTATTATTATTCTGAGGGTTGCTTGCATTTTTGAGGGGCTTAGCATGCTGGAAAACTCACCAAAATTTGCACACGTCATACCTATTTGAAACTACAAACGCTCGGGCGTTGCTAGGGGGCTCCATTGGCCTTATTAACCTACGTCATCATCTTAAACCAAAACGAGGCTGTGGTGTACGAAAGTAACATCGGCCCTCTGTAGGCTACTGTCATAACGTTACCTACAATGTCGTCGCATTGTTGTGTTCCCAAATGTACTTTTTCCAAAAGAAATGAATCTTATACAGGTCAAACCTTCCATCGTTTCCCCAAAGATCCTGTACTTTGCCGTGAATGGATTCACAAAATAAGAAGAGATCCCGGTCGCCATTTCAAGGTAAGATATTAACATCAGCTTACGATGCGAACTACGCTAACGTTAGCCATATTTACGTTAACTAGCATAGAGATACCTAGCTAAGCCTTCTGGCTAAATAGACATGGCTTGATAAGCCACGAACCGGTCCTTTTTAAGTTATAACGAGCGAGGGGCTGATTCAGGGGTAACGTTAAGCAAGTTGTAGCTCTTTAGACTAGCCTGGTCTGCTAAACCGTGGCTAGCCGTGTCTTACAGCAAAATATAAACAAGACGTGACCTGTGCCTGTTTATGATAACCATTGCTAATCTAGACCAAGTTAAGCACACAACTATGAACAGTAACATCCATTTAATATCTAACGTTACAGATCCACATGGACACAAAAGTATGTTCAGATCACTTCACAGAAGAGTCTTTTTTGAAGACCCGGGTTGGCATGCGAAAGTTGAAGAAGGGTGCTGTTCCAACATTGTTTGCCTGGACTGATAGCACCGTGAGGCCAGCAAGGCGGTCTATCCTCAGAGGAACTACAAGGCATTTTTCTGTGCAGTTACATTCTTAGTCCATAATGTTTTTAAGACCTCTTTTCATGTGACTAAGTTTCAGTAATACTGCTTTCTAGTCATGCAACCACTGCAGTTGTTGAAGAGGATGTCCGGCAGGTTGATGTAAATTCCAATGAGTTAAGGTAAGTGCTGTGTATCCTTGAACATATTTCCATTTACCTGTTAAAATACCTTTAAATGTCGAAAACAACCCATAAAATGCAGTATTCTACTTACAACAAAATGATTGAAGACCCTACTTATTGCAATAAATAATGCAATCACTTTTCGGCACGACACCGACATTAAGACCTACCGGATTTAAACATTATACTCAAGAATTGCATTTAGGTCTGACACTTTCCCATAGTAATGGATACATTGCCAAATCAAAGTGAAATTAATTGTATTAATTTAATATTATCTGTGATAAAATACAATAGACTAATCAGTTGTTCTATTAGCTGCAAAGTGTAAAATAGACATGGCAGCAAATCAGGACCAAGCATAAAACATCATCCATAGTGATCTGTAGTTGCTGAGCCTTCGGTTTTCTTTTAGTTTGTGGATGATATCCTGTGTAAAATTTAAAGTGTTAATAGAAGCAAATGGGGGAAATAATCAGCATCATGAACTGAATGCATGTAGGTTCCCATGGCAACGTGGTGTATGAAGTTTGTGGGACTGTACTTGCAGGACTTAATTTAGTGGCATTAATGTACGGCTCAGCAAGTTTGCATGTATAACTTATTCCCTCAGCTGACAATATATATTGGTCATAGAGATTATCATCAGGAAAATGATTTGTGACAGGGCGGTGCCTTTTATAGCCGATTTCAATCATAAACTCCGAACATAACCTCCTCTGAAGCAGGTTGGGTGTGCAGCATAAGTTACCATGGTGATATAGCCAGGTTAAGAGAGCCCCCTTTGTGACAAAAAATTCTGGCTTTTGGCTCAACATACCTAGCTAACCCATTAACCTCACTTTGTAGTACACCCCTCTGTAGTTACCACTTAATCCTTTTGAAAATCTAAAACATGAAAATGATACATATTGTAACCAGATATATTTCATTCTGTCTGTGATCTAACCTTTCAAAAAGTAATATCTCTTTGTAGTAAACAATACTGAGTGTTAAAAAACTAATATTATTCTATATATTGTTGGTGGTGACAGCAGATTTCCAGAGAAGCTTATGTTGGAGGTGACTGCTACTGACCTGTTCTACTTAGGGAAATATCACTTTTAAGAGAAAAGCATTGTTTTGCAAATGACTGGCCTCAGATGGGAGATTGATCACTAGTTTAAAATATGCTCTCCTAAAATTATGTCCCTCAATATTTTCTTGCCCTTGCAGTGCAGAGACGGCCCCTCCACACCCCGATCATGATTATGCTGAACTGCCCCCGCCACTGGAGGAGCAACTTAAGGAAGCCCACAAGATCATCAACGATCAAGCAGAATTAATTGCACGCCTTCAAACCAAGCAGTTTCTCCTTTCAAGATTCCAAGGCGATAAGATCATGTTTTTCACAGGCTTTCCTGATTACAACACACTGAAAGCAGTGTTTATGGCCCTATAGCCTACTGCAGAAAACATGGTAGGGTGGAGTCAGGCACAGCGAATAAGGCAAGCTGACGGGGAAATTGTAAGGCAGGGGTTTAGCATTCCTAAACTGGCCGTCATTGACCAGTTTTTTCTATTTCTTTGTCGTCTTAGGCAAGGTTTTCCTGAACAGGATCTTGTAGTGCGCTTTGATGTGTCACAGTTACAGTTTTTCTCAACTGCTTAAACACATTTGCTCACTCTGACATCACATTTTCAAAACAGTTAACACACAGGATAAAACTGAAGCTCAATGGCCAAAATGACTCATTTTGTTAGCAAAATGCTGTAACACTCACAAAACATTAAAAGCATGCAACATAAGCAAATATTTCCATCAAACACCTCAACTTGTGGTCAAATTAATTCATTCTTTCAATCAATCATTACACAATGGACAACAAAATACAAAATACAGCCATCAATATGAAATATGACACTTTACAAACTCAAATGGATACTGAAAAAAAAAAAAAAAAAAAAAGCTACCAAAGGAAACACCTTTAAAAAAAAAAAAAAGAAAAGATATTTTATCTTTCACATTTAGTCCATTCGTTCTTGACGATTATGCCACAGGTTCTCATCAACATCGCATTGAATGTTTTCCCTTGCAATGCACCGAGGGAAATACCTCCTTGCGTGGCGCATCCATCCCTGGCAGTCCTCTGCACCTATTGCCAGGCAACCAGCATTCATTGCCTCCAGGAGGGGCATCTGCTCATATGGCCGGTGATCATACACCTTCCACCTCCAAGCAGAGAAGAACTCCTCGATTGGGTTCAGAAAAGGGGAGTATGCAGGAAGGAAGTGCATCATAATACGAGGCTGTGCTGCAAACCATTCGTTCACAAGGCGAGAGTGATGGAAAGCCACATTGTCCCAAATTATGACATACAGAGTCATGCCAGGCCTCAACAGCCCTCTCTCTTCGGGTGGAATCAGTATTTCTTTCAATGAATCAAGAAATGTGATGAGGCGTTCTGTATTGTATGGGCCAATGGTTGGTATGTGGCAAAGGACCCCATCATTGGAGATGGCAGCACACATGGTGATATTGGCACCCCTCTGACCTGGCACTGTGACAGTGGCCCTCTGCCCAATGATGTTCCTCCCGCATCTCCTCACTTTACAGAGGTTGAAGCCGGCTTCATCCACAAAAATGAATTTGTGATGTGCCCCCTCAGCTTCAAGCTCCATTATTCTCTAAGAAAAAGAACAAATTCATAAAGCAAATTACAGTATTCCAGTTGCATGTAACTATGGTAAACAAGGTATTACAATAACAAAATCTGTACCTGCACATACTGGAATCGTGCCTCCTTTACGATGTCAGAGTTTCTTTGAAATGGAACTCGGTACAGCTGCTTCATTCTGACATGGTGGCGTTTAAGGACTCGATCTATAGTTGCCAAACTCACACTTTTTATATTTCTAAATGCTCCCTGATCTGCAATTACTGCTGCCTGGATTTCACGCAGTCTGATTGCATTGTTTGCCACTACCATATCTACCATATCTACAATGGCAGACTCCTGTTCAATACTAAATATCTTTCCTCTGCCACCAGTGTGTGGTAATGTGTGGATCCTATAAAGTAAAAGCAAAAAGCATGTCAAAATTGACATTACTGTATGACAGTCACATAAATGGGATTGATAAAACATCTGCATTACTGTAGACACAGTTTGTTCTGCTAACAGGGCAATACAGTAAAGCTGAAATACACAGTGGTATACATTACAGTAACACTGTGAATTACCTGTTCTCATTCCGAAAAAGCCTGACAATAGATGCCACAGTGCTCCGAGTCAGAATGGGCTGGACCCTTTGTCCAGCCTCTCTAAAGGACAAGCCATGATTGATGACATGGTCAATAATTGTTGCCCGAATTTCATTTGAAACTTGAGCTCGATTTTGTCCTCTTGCTGCTGCAGCTCCTCCACCACGCATACGGGCTCCTCTTCCTCTGGCCCCTCTGTCATGGCCTCTTACTCTATGGCCTCTTTGATCCATGCTTGCAAATAGCAACACAGAGGTGGCATCTTTTATAGATGGATGAGGACTGATTGCTGATTGAAGAGTTGTGCAAATGAGTTTCACACAGGTGCATAGAGTTTTCTAATTATGCAAGTACTTTCTATCAGCTGTGAATAGATGTTTTCCTTTTGTTCACCACAGTGAATCCAATAGAGTTCGGGGTCTTTCAATGAGATCTGTGGTAACTGTTTTGACAAAGGGTGTGAAAAATGTGTGTAACAAATGAAAAAGTGTTAAAACATTTGCAAGAGAAGACTTCTGCTGTGCTAATAATGTGATGATGAAGATAAAGCGGATCCCAGTTTCATTTAGTGTGTCTTAGCAAATGAGAAAAACTGTAACTGTAAGCAGGGTCTGTGTAACCTGGGCAAACTATCTACATTTCATGTTAGGATCTCTTCCAATTTGGCCTTCAAGAGAAACTGTAAATGAGCTCATGCCTCCTTGTTTCCAAAGCACTTTCCCACTTACAAGAGTTAGATTGTACAGAAATACACGTGCAGAGACCTAGTTCAAAAGTTCTCAACTCTGAAATATACTCTCACTACAAAGGTAACACCACCTTTAAGGGCCTAGTTGGCATCTCTCCCTCAGGTTTAGTCACATTTGTCAGTGACCTGTATACAGGTTCGATATCTGACAAGGAGATCACAAGAGAATCAGGGATCCTGTGTCTACTTGAGGAAGGCGATGAGGTCATGGCTGATAAAGGATTTCTCATCAAGGACCTTCTCACTGAAATCAATGTCTCCCTTGTGATCCCACCCTTTTTAGGCCCAAGTGGACATTTCAGACTTCACATTCATGTTGAGCGTGCCATTAGTAGGATCAAAGAGTATCACATATTCGATAGGGTCTTACCAATGACACTAGTGGGCTCTGTCAATCAACTGTGGACTGTTTGTGCCCTTTTGAGTAACTTCCAAGAGCCTCTGTTCTAAAGAGTGCCAGTGCACCCTTGAAATTATACCTGTCTTTATGGACTGGTTTGAAATGATACTGTCCACAGCACACTGAATTACGCTGACAGGTTGTTTTACAGTCAAGTTTCTTTTATTTTTAACACAGTGTTTATTTTTGATGTAATTTTTGGCGACTGAAGCCATCTACTGCACAGATGTTTCTTGAATGAATTAGTCAATTAGTGTGTGTGTGTGTGTGTGTGTGTGTGTGTGTGTGTGTGTGAGTGAGTGTGAGTGAGTGAGTGAGTGAGTGAGTGAGTGAGTGTGTGTGAGTGAGTGTGTGAGTCCGCTGCAAACAGTGTTGCTCCACCAGAATGACTCATGAACATTAGCAGAAACATCTTTTACTTCACAAAAACTTTTAAATATAAAGCACTTGTCACAAAACCTCTGAAAAATAAAACACTATCTTTAAACATGGGCTCCTGTGTTTCATTTCATTGATGCTCTTTTCATGTACCTTTGTTGCACAAGGCAGGCAGGAAGTATGTAAAAAAGAAACTGTCAAGTTTGGATTTCATGTTTTCCCATTCTTCAGGGTTGAAGTGGACCCGCTCCAGGTGATGGTCCTGTTTGCACCGGACAAAGAAATCGCACCATGTCATTCCGGTGATACCCATCTGTCCCACCATCTGGTAGTAGTACTCGTGGATGGTCTTCAGAGCATAGGTTCCATCGGTCTTGCAGTACAAGTATGCACAGTCTTTAAAACTGTCCTTGTCTGGACACTTGATTTCCAGAAGTCCGTAGGTTGGTGCTGCACTAAGGTCACGCACTTTCCTATCAGGTGGGTCCCCCAGATGTGGGGCATGGGGGTTAATTACAAACCTGCAGGGGTAGACTTTATTGCCAGTGATTTCCTTGTATTCAGCAGCAGCGACTGGCTCCATTTCAAGGCCTCTCTTCATTGTTTTAGTTTATGTCAACCATTTCTCCTTCTTGTTGGCTGCCAAACTGTCAAAGTCTCTCACCCTGGAGCAGATTCTTTTGAATGATGATGATGTCAGGCGTTTGGCTCGTACTTGATGCCAGGTCTTGCTACTGCTTTGTCCTCTGGTTTCCATCTCTAGATGCTTTGCATCAGACAGTGTGACAGCCAGGCCACCATAGAAGAATGTTTCAGTATCGTCTAGAGCAGTGCTAAATGAGCATGGCTGTGGAGGTAGAGGAAGTTCAGGGTCATTTTCACTGAAAATGGACAGTGGACGTTGAGTTTGGTAAGTTAATACAGAACCCCGGGGAAGGTCCCCAAATTCTGTGGAGATCAGATCAGCAGGCTGCTTACAGTTTGCTTCCAGTAACTTTAACATCTGGCTCTTACTGCCGATTGTAGCCAGGTTGCTACGAAGAGTCTCTGCAAATTCAGCACTTGGTAATGGAAGTGGCACAGGACAATACAAATTAGAGACAATCCCCTCAGTAGAGCACTGTTTTTTCTTTGGTGGTGCATTAGCCAATGGTGGTTTAAGTTTGGATACTGTCACAGTGCTAACTGCTCTTGGGCTGAGACCTAATGTCCTTGATGGAACATGCCAGGTTTGAGGTAGAGATGTTTTGCTTGCAATTGGGGGGACAGATGCTTACCCCATTTTTATATAGTGGGCCAGCGTGTAGAGCAGTCCTATTAGGTGATTGCACTGTCCCAAGCCAGCTTTACAGTTGCAGGTTATCTTGCCAATGAATGGCTCCTCGAAGGACAGCTCCACCTTTAAGAATAATCAAACAAGTTTAAGAACACATTCACATTTAGATAGGTATACCAACATGTTTTTCTAAATGTCTGGTTCAGACGCAAACAGTCATGGTAACTCTCTGTCTCGCTCCTCTTGACTGTTGGTAAAATAATGTATTGTTAACACTCAAAATAACAGTCAGTCTGGTGTGGTTAATATATCTTAACAATGCTTAGCATCAGCTTGGAATGTTATCGCGTCCTGTTGTATTAGCAAGCTAACGAGCTAACTTTAAAAGTAACGTTAGCTAATGTTGATTTCAGAAAAAAAGCCGTCATCGTCCGTGTATTACCTTCCACGTCGTGCACATATCCCTCGATTCAGTTGCTGTAACCTTTCAGCAAAACAGCCCGGGGAATCTTGCAGTCATTATTTGCCCATTTTTCAACATAGTCCACTGTTAATTCCGGAAGAGATGAAAGGTTTGTAGTCCACACAGGTACCGCCATGATGACAGACGCCAGCTGCGCTCTGTCACTGAACTTCCGGTTTAGAGTGTACCCCCTAGCCTTGTTTTGGTTTTCAAGATGGAGGCGCGGTGAATAAGGGGAATAGCGCCACATAACGTGTGCCTTAAATTGGACAAAAGTAATAAGTTAATATACCAAATTTGGAGGGAAGGTAGGTCTCATCTTGAACTCCATGGTACTATTTTTAGAAAAAATTACATAATTCTAAAATTTCCAAAAAAATGATTTTCGTGTGAAAATCTTCATTTTACCAACACTTGTTTGAGGACTTTAGGATGCATGAACTTGGCGTCAATCGGTGCTGTTTTAATTTATTTTCAATTATCGGCTAAATATCGGTATATTGGAAACCTACTTTGTCTAACTGCTCCTGGGGCGTGAGTCCGATCAGCACGAAAACTGGCACATAGACTCGGAGGACCCTCATGACTAAAATTTATCAAAAGAATTTTAATAGCTAAAACAATGCACAAGTTACAGAGGACCAACTTTCTGTAGGTGGGTGTCAAAACAGGAACAGTTGTATCTTGCACACGGCTATTCTGATGGACACAAACCTTAAGACAGTTGTTCCTCATGTGCCAATGCGGCTGTCTGCCAAATATTGCGTGAATCGGCCTTTAGATGGCGCTGTTTTCATTTTTTTAATTAATTAGCAAATTCACTTTGAGCGAAACCTACTTTTTTTTAACTCCTCCTAGAGCATGAGTCCCATCTGCACAAAAATGTACACATAGACTCGGTGGACCCTCATGACAAAAAGTTATCAAAAAAATTTTGATAGCTAACACAATTCGCAAGTTATGGAGGAACAACTTCCTGTAGGTGGCTCTTAAAACATGAACGGCTGTATCTTGGCAAAAGTTGTTCCGATTTACATGAAACTTAGAATGTGTGGTCTACATGTGATGTTGCGTCTGTCAGTACCCCCGACTGCAAGAAGGCGAGGGCCCGTTCATCGCTGTTTGCAGCTTTAATTCATTTTCTGATCCCACTAGATTGCGCTCTTGGTTTAAAGAAAAAGGCAATTCAGAGTGTTTTGTTTAACCCTATGTTCAAAAGAATTATCAACCATAAAGACAATATTTACCTTTATGTGTTTATATTACATTAAACTGCCATAAGTGGTTGGTCTTGTCATTGGCTGTCATGTAGTCATGGTCAAATGTCGAGAGAACAGGTGGATGTCTTTATAGAAATAGTAATGTCATAAGGTTCTGATAAAGTGATGAAATTTAATGGAATATAGAAATAGTTTTCTCTTTCACCTTATGCAATCTGTATAATAAACTGACACATTGATGAACACCTCCATTTGTCATTGCTGTGTCATTTTGCTTTCAGATCAAACATCTTAACATATGAACGAATTTCTTTGTTCTTGCAACAGAATTTTGAGGCGCTGTGGCTTAGTGGTTAACGCGCCTGTCTCGTAAACAGGAAATTCTGGGTTCAAATCCCAGCAGTGCCTGATTATCAGTGAATTACTTTCTCGAAGTATTTGTTGAAACACTCCTTACTTAGTGACCTGTACTTGTTCAAGAAAAGCATCAACTTTGTTTGATTTTAGTAAAAGTAGCAGTTTGGAGGAAATCTGAACAAACTACCTTGGACAGATTTTTTTGCCTGAACCTTGTAGCCTCACTACTGAAGTACCTCATGGTGCTTGGTCATGTTATTCACTCACATGGCTTTACCACAGCTTTGCAGACGACACTCAACTTATTCTGTCTTTTCTTCGGTCTGAAACCCAGGTGGCAGCATGCATCTTCGTTAGTTCAGAAATGTATTTGATGTGATTGAAGCGTTAATATTACAGGTGGTGCTAATGTGTTCCCATTACATTAAATTGTTATAAGTGTTTAATCTTGACATTGACAAACATGTAGTGATGGCCAAATGAAGCTTAATAAAGCTTTTTGAACCATTTTATTCATTTTCTCCTTCCCACTAGATGGTGCTCTTGGTTTAAAGAAAATTCAGAGTGTTTTGTTTATCCCTCTATTCAACAGAATTATCAACCATAAAGTCAATATTTAACTTTATGTGTTTACATTACATTAAACTGTCATAAGTGGCTGGTCTTGACATTGGCTGTCATGTAGTCATGGTCAAATGTTGAGAGAACAGGTGGATGTCTTTATAGAAAAAGTAATGTGATAAGGTTCAGATAAAGTGATATAATTACAGGAATATAGAAAAGCAGTTTTCTCTTTCACCTTGTACAATCAGTACAATAAACTGACAAGTTGATCTTCTACAATTTACCACTATTGGGTGTCATTTTTCTTTCAGATCAAACATCTTAAGATATGGGCAAATGTCTTTGTTTTTGCAACTGTATTTGAGGTGCTGTGGCTTAGCAGTTAAAGGGCTTGCCTTGTAAACAAGAAATCCTGGTTTCAAATCCCAGCACTTGCTGATTATTAACAAATTATTCCTCACATTTGTCACAAAAATACATGCTTAGTGACCTGTAACTTTTCAACATTAATAACCAAAGCATCAACGTTGTTTGATTGTAGTAAAATTAAGAGATTGGATGTAATCTGAACACACTAACTTTGGTAAATTGGACAGATTTTTTTGCCTGAACCTTGTAGCCTCACTACTGAAGTACCTCATGGTGCTTGGTCATGTTATTCACTTACATGGCTTTACCACAGCTTTGCAGACGACACTCAACTTATTCTGTCTTTTCCTCAGTCTGAAACCCAGGCAGCATGAATCTTCATTAGTTCAGAAATGTATTTGATATGATTGAAGCTTTAATGTAACAGGTGGTGCTAATGTGTTCCCATTACATTAAATTGTTATAAGTGGTTAGTCTTGACATTGGCTGTCATGTAGTGATGGCCAAATGAAGCTTAATAAAGCTTTTTGAACCATTTTATTCATTTTCTCCTTCCCACTAGATGGTGCTCTTGGTTTAAAGAAAATTCAGAGTGTTTTGTTTATCCCTCTATTCAACAGAATTATCAACCATAAAGTCAATATTTAACTTTATGTGTTTACATTACATTAAACTGTCATAAGTGGCTGGTCTTGACATTGGCTGTCATGTAGTCATGGTCAAATGTTGAGAGAACAGGTGGATGTCTTTATAGAAAAAGTAATGTGATAAGGTTCAGATAAAGTGATATAATTACAGGAATATAGAAAAGCAGTTTTCTCTTTCACCTTGTACAATCAGTACAATAAACTGACAAGTTGATCTTCTACAATTTACCACTATTGGGTGTCATTTTTCTTTCAGATCAAACATCTTAAGATATGGGCAAATGTCTTTGTTTTTGCAACTGAATTTGAGGTGCTGTGGCTTAGCAGTTAAAGGGCTTGCCTTGTAAACAAGAAATCCTGGTTTCAAATCCCAGCACTTGCTGATTATTAACAAATTATTCCTCACATTTGTCACAAAAATACATGCTTAGTGACCTGTAACTTTTCAACATTAATAACCAAAGCATCAACGTTGTTTGATTGTAGTAAAATTAAGAGATTGGATGTAATCTGAACACACTAACTTTGGTAAATTGGACAGATTTTTTTGCCTGAACCTTGTAGCCTCACTACTGAAGTACCTCATGGTGCTTGGTCATGTTATTCACTCACATGGCTTTACCACAGCTTTGCAGACGACACTCAACTTATTCTGTCTTTTCTTCGGTCTGAAACCCAGGTGGCAGCATGCATCTTCGTTAGTTCAGAAATGTATTTGATGTGATTGAAGCGTTAATATTACAGGTGGTGCTAATGTGTTCCCATTACATTAAATTGTTATAAGTGTTTAATCTTGACATTGACAAACATGTAGTGATGGCCAAATGAAGCTTAATAAAGCTTTTTGAACCATTTTATTCATTTTCTCCTTCCCACTAGATGGTGCTCTTGGTTTAAAGAAAATTCAGAGTGTTTTGTTTATCCCTCTATTCAACAGAATTATCAACCATAAAGTCAATATTTAACTTTATGTGTTTACATTACATTAAACTGTCATAAGTGGCTGGTCTTGACATTGGCTGTCATGTAGTCATGGTCAAATGTTGAGAGAACAGGTGGATGTCTTTATAGAAAAAGTAATGTGATAAGGTTCAGATAAAGTGATATAATTACAGGAATATAGAAAAGCAGTTTTCTCTTTCACCTTGTACAATCAGTACAATAAACTGACAAGTTGATCTTCTACAATTTACCACTATTGGGTGTCATTTTTCTTTCAGATCAAACATCTTAAGATATGGGCAAATGTCTTTGTTTTTGCAACTGAATTTGAGGTGCTGTGGCTTAGCAGTTAAAGGGCTTGCCTTGTAAACAAGAAATCCTGGTTTCAAATCCCAGCACTTGCTGATTATTAACAAATTATTCCTCACATTTGTCACAAAAATACATGCTTAGTGACCTGTAACTTTTCAACATTAATAACCAAAGCATCAACGTTGTTTGATTGTAGTAAAATTAAGAGATTGGATGTAATCTGAACACACTAACTTTGGTAAATTGGACAGATTTTTTTGCCTGAACCTTGTAGCCTCACTACTGAAGTACCTCATGGTGCTTGGTCATGTTATTCACTCACATGGCTTTACCACAGCTTTGCAGACGACACTCAACTTATTCTGTCTTTTCTTCGGTCTGAAACCCAGGTGGCAGCATGCATCTTCGTTAGTTCAGAAATGTATTTGATGTGATTGAAGCGTTAATATTACAGGTGGTGCTAATGTGTTCCCATTACATTAAATTGTTATAAGTGTTTAATCTTGACATTGACAAACATGTAGTGATGGCCAAATGAAGCTTAATAAAGCTTTTTGAACCATTTTATTCATTTTCTCCTTCCCACTAGATGGTGCTCTTGGTTTAAAGAAAATTCAGAGTGTTTTGTTTATCCCTCTATTCAACAGAATTATCAACCATAAAGTCAATATTTAACTTTATGTGTTTACATTACATTAAACTGTCATAAGTGGCTGGTCTTGACATTGGCTGTCATGTAGTCATGGTCAAATGTTGAGAGAACAGGTGGATGTCTTTATAGAAAAAGTAATGTGATAAGGTTCAGATAAAGTGATATAATTACAGGAATATAGAAAAGCAGTTTTCTCTTTCACCTTGTACAATCAGTACAATAAACTGACAAGTTGATCTTCTACAATTTACCACTATTGGGTGTCATTTTTCTTTCAGATCAAACATCTTAAGATATGGGCAAATGTCTTTGTTTTTGCAACTGTATTTGAGGTGCTGTGGCTTAGCAGTTAAAGGGCTTGCCTTGTAAACAAGAAATCCTGGTTTCAAATCCCAGCACTTGCTGATTATTAACAAATTATTCCTCACATTTGTCACAAAAATACATGCTTAGTGACCTGTAACTTTTCAACATTAATAACCAAAGCATCAACGTTGTTTGATTGTAGTAAAATTAAGAGATTGGATGTAATCTGAACACACTAACTTTGGTAAATTGGACAGATTTTTTTGCCTGAACCTTGTAGCCTCACTACTGAAGTACCTCATGGTGCTTGGTCATGTTATTCACTTACATGGCTTTACCACAGCTTTGCAGACGACACTCAACTTATTCTGTCTTTTCCTCAGTCTGAAACCCAGGCAGCATGAATCTTCATTAGTTCAGAAATGTATTTGATATGATTGAAGCTTTAATGTAACAGGTGGTGCTAATGTGTTCCCATTACATTAAATTGTTATAAGTGGTTAGTCTTGACATTGGCTGTCATGTAGTGATGGCCAAATGAAGCTTAATAAAGCTTTTTGAACCATTTTATTCATTTTCTCCTTCCCACTAGATGGTGCTCTTGGTTTAAAGAAAATTCAGAGTGTTTTGTTTATCCCTCTATTCAACAGAATTATCAACCATAAAGTCAATATTTAACTTTATGTGTTTACATTACATTAAACTGTCATAAGTGGCTGGTCTTGACATTGGCTGTCATGTAGTCATGGTCAAATGTTGAGAGAACAGGTGGATGTCTTTATAGAAAAAGTAATGTGATAAGGTTCAGATAAAGTGATATAATTACAGGAATATAGAAAAGCAGTTTTCTCTTTCACCTTGTACAATCAGTACAATAAACTGACAAGTTGATCTTCTACAATTTACCACTATTGGGTGTCATTTTTCTTTCAGATCAAACATCTTAAGATATGGGCAAATGTCTTTGTTTTTGCAACTGTATTTGAGGTGCTGTGGCTTAGCAGTTAAAGGGCTTGCCTTGTAAACAAGAAATCCTGGTTTCAAATCCCAGCACTTGCTGATTATTAACAAATTATTCCTCACATTTGTCACAAAAATACATGCTTAGTGACCTGTAACTTTTCAACATTAATAACCAAAGCATCAACGTTGTTTGATTGTAGTAAAATTAAGAGATTGGATGTAATCTGAACACACTAACTTTGGTAAATTGGACAGATTTTTTTGCCTGAACCTTGTAGCCTCACTACTGAAGTACCTCATGGTGCTTGGTCATGTTATTCACTTACATGGCTTTACCACAGCTTTGCAGACGACACTCAACTTATTCTGTCTTTTCCTCAGTCTGAAACCCAGGCAGCATGAATCTTCATTAGTTCAGAAATGTATTTGATATGATTGAAGCTTTAATGTAACAGGTGGTGCTAATGTGTTCCCATTACATTAAATTGTTATAAGTGGTTAGTCTTGACATTGGCTGTCATGTAGTGATGGCCAAATGAAGCTTAATAAAGCTTTTTGAACCATTTTATTCATTTTCTCCTTCCCACTAGATGGTGCTCTTGGTTTAAAGAAAATTCAGAGTGTTTTGTTTATCCCTCTATTCAACAGAATTATCAACCATAAAGTCAATATTTAACTTTATGTGTTTACATTACATTAAACTGTCATAAGTGGCTGGTCTTGACATTGGCTGTCATGTAGTCATGGTCAAATGTTGAGAGAACAGGTGGATGTCTTTATAGAAAAAGTAATGTGATAAGGTTCAGATAAAGTGATATAATTACAGGAATATAGAAAAGCAGTTTTCTCTTTCACCTTGTACAATCAGTACAATAAACTGACAAGTTGATCTTCTACAATTTACCACTATTGGGTGTCATTTTTCTTTCAGATCAAACATCTTAAGATATGGGCAAATGTCTTTGTTTTTGCAACTGAATTTGAGGTGCTGTGGCTTAGCAGTTAAAGGGCTTGCCTTGTAAACAAGAAATCCTGGTTTCAAATCCCAGCACTTGCTGATTATTAACAAATTATTCCTCACATTTGTCACAAAAATACATGCTTAGTGACCTGTAACTTTTCAACATTAATAACCAAAGCATCAACGTTGTTTGATTGTAGTAAAATTAAGAGATTGGATGTAATCTGAACACACTAACTTTGGTAAATTGGACAGATTTTTTTGCCTGAACCTTGTAGCCTCACTACTGAAGTACCTCATGGTGCTTGGTCATGTTATTCACTCACATGGCTTTACCACAGCTTTGCAGACGACACTCAACTTATTCTGTCTTTTCTTCGGTCTGAAACCCAGGTGGCAGCATGCATCTTCGTTAGTTCAGAAATGTATTTGATGTGATTGAAGCGTTAATATTACAGGTGGTGCTAATGTGTTCCCATTACATTAAATTGTTATAAGTGTTTAATCTTGACATTGACAAACATGTAGTGATGGCCAAATGAAGCTTAATAAAGCTTTTTGAACCATTTTATTCATTTTCTCCTTCCCACTAGATGGTGCTCTTGGTTTAAAGAAAATTCAGAGTGTTTTGTTTATCCCTCTATTCAACAGAATTATCAACCATAAAGTCAATATTTAACTTTATGTGTTTACATTACATTAAACTGTCATAAGTGGCTGGTCTTGACATTGGCTGTCATGTAGTCATGGTCAAATGTTGAGAGAACAGGTGGATGTCTTTATAGAAAAAGTAATGTGATAAGGTTCAGATAAAGTGATATAATTACAGGAATATAGAAAAGCAGTTTTCTCTTTCACCTTGTACAATCAGTACAATAAACTGACAAGTTGATCTTCTACAATTTACCACTATTGGGTGTCATTTTTCTTTCAGATCAAACATCTTAAGATATGGGCAAATGTCTTTGTTTTTGCAACTGTATTTGAGGTGCTGTGGCTTAGCAGTTAAAGGGCTTGCCTTGTAAACAAGAAATCCTGGTTTCAAATCCCAGCACTTGCTGATTATTAACAAATTATTCCTCACATTTGTCACAAAAATACATGCTTAGTGACCTGTAACTTTTCAACATTAATAACCAAAGCATCAACGTTGTTTGATTGTAGTAAAATTAAGAGATTGGATGTAATCTGAACACACTAACTTTGGTAAATTGGACAGATTTTTTTGCCTGAACCTTGTAGCCTCACTACTGAAGTACCTCATGGTGCTTGGTCATGTTATTCACTTACATGGCTTTACCACAGCTTTGCAGACGACACTCAACTTATTCTGTCTTTTCCTCAGTCTGAAACCCAGGCAGCATGAATCTTCATTAGTTCAGAAATGTATTTGATATGATTGAAGCTTTAATGTAACAGGTGGTGCTAATGTGTTCCCATTACATTAAATTGTTATAAGTGGTTAGTCTTGACATTGGCTGTCATGTAGTGATGGCCAAATGAAGCTTAATAAAGCTTTTTGAACCATTTTATTCATTTTCTCCTTCCCACTAGATGGTGCTCTTGGTTTAAAGAAAATTCAGAGTGTTTTGTTTATCCCTCTATTCAACAGAATTATCAACCATAAAGTCAATATTTAACTTTATGTGTTTACATTACATTAAACTGTCATAAGTGGCTGGTCTTGACATTGGCTGTCATGTAGTCATGGTCAAATGTTGAGAGAACAGGTGGATGTCTTTATAGAAAAAGTAATGTGATAAGGTTCAGATAAAGTGATATAATTACAGGAATATAGAAAAGCAGTTTTCTCTTTCACCTTGTACAATCAGTACAATAAACTGACAAGTTGATCTTCTACAATTTACCACTATTGGGTGTCATTTTTCTTTCAGATCAAACATCTTAAGATATGGGCAAATGTCTTTGTTTTTGCAACTGAATTTGAGGTGCTGTGGCTTAGCAGTTAAAGGGCTTGCCTTGTAAACAAGAAATCCTGGTTTCAAATCCCAGCACTTGCTGATTATTAACAAATTATTCCTCACATTTGTCACAAAAATACATGCTTAGTGACCTGTAACTTTTCAACATTAATAACCAAAGCATCAACGTTGTTTGATTGTAGTAAAATTAAGAGATTGGATGTAATCTGAACACACTAACTTTGGTAAATTGGACAGATTTTTTTGCCTGAACCTTGTAGCCTCACTACTGAAGTACCTCATGGTGCTTGGTCATGTTGTTCACTTACATGGCTTTACCACAGCTTTGCAGACGACACTCAACTTATTCTGTCTTTTCCTCAGTCTGAAACCCAGGCAGCATGAATCTTCATTAGTTCAGAAATGTATTTGATATGATTGAAGCTTTAATGTAACAGGTGGTGCTAATGTGTTCCCATTACATTAAATTGTTATAAGTGGTTAGTCTTGACATTGGCTGTCATGTAGTGATGGCCAAATGAAGCTTAATAAAGCTTTTTTAACCATTTTATTCATTTTCTGATCCCACTAGATGACGCTCTTGGTTTAAAGAAAAGGGCAATTCAGAGTGTTTTGTTTGTCCCTCTATTCAACAGAATTATCAACCATGAAGTCAATATTTAGCTTTATGTTTTTACATTACATTAAAATTTCATAAGTGGTTGGTCTTGTCATTGGCTGTCATGTAGCCATGGTCAAATGTCGAGAGAACAGGTGGATGTCTTTATAGAAATAGTAATGTCATAAGGTTGTGATAAAGTGATGAAATTTAAAGGAATATAGAAATAAAGTTTTCTCTTTCACCTTGTGCATTCTGTGTAATAAACTGACAAGTTGATGAACACCTCCATTTGTCATTGCTGGGTGTCATTTTGCTTTCAGATCAAACATCTTAACATATAAACGAATTTCTTTGTTTTTGCAGATGACTTTGAGGCACTGTGGCTTAGTGGTTAAAGTGCCTGCCTTCTAAACAGGAAATCCTGGATTCAAATCCCGGCAGTGCCTGGTTATTAACAAATTCTACCTCACATTTGTCACAAAAATACATGATTGGTGACCTGTAACTTTTCAACATATATAACCAAAGCATCAACTTTGTTTGATTTGGTGACTTTTTTGCCTGAACCTTGTAGCCTCACTACTGAAGTATCTCATGGTGCTTGATCATGTTATTCACTCACATGGCTTTACCACAGCTTTGCAGACGACACTCAACTTATTCTGACTTTTCTTCAGTCCGAAACCCAGGTGGCAGCATGATTCTTCATTAGTTCAGAAATGTATTTGATGTGATTGAAGCTTTAATATTACAGGAGGTGCTACTGTGTTCCCATTACATTAAATTGTTATAAGTGGTTGGTCTTGACATTAGCTGTCATGTAGTCATGGTCAAATGTCAAGAGAACAGGTGGATGTCTTTATAGAAAAAGTAATGTGATAAGGTTCAGATAAAGTGATGTAATTACAGGAATATAGAAAAGCAGTTTTCTCTTTCACCTTGTACAATCAGTACAATAAACTGACAAGTTGATGAACTCTACCATTTACCACTATTGGGTGTCATCTTTCTTTCAGATCAAACATCTTAAGATATGAGCAAATTTCTTTGCTTTTGCAAATGAATTTGAGGTGCTGTGGCTTAGAGGTTAAAGCACCTATCTTGTAAACAGGAAATCCTAGGTTCAAATCCCAGCAGTGCCTGATTATCAAGAAGTTCTTCCCCACATTTTTCACAAAAATCCATGCTTTTATTACTATGATTATCATTGAATTACTTTCTCAAAGTATTTGTCGCAACATTACTTACTTAGTGACCTTTACTTGTTCAAGCAAAGCATCAACTTTGTAGTAAAATTAACAGTTTGTAAGAAATCTGAACAAACTAACTTTTTAACTTTTTACCTGAACCTTGTAGCCTCACTACTGAAGTACCTCATGGTTCTTGGTCATGTTATTCAATAACATGGCTTTACCACAGCTTTGCAGACGACACAACTTATTCTGACTTTTCTTCGGTCTGAAACCTAGGTGCCAGCATGAATCTTCATTAGTTCAGAAATGTATTTGATGTGATTGAAGCTTTAATACACCAACAATAGCCCTACTGAACGTCAGGTCTTTGGCAGGATAATTATTTTTAATCAATGATTTTATTATTTCTCATAATCCCATAACCACAGTGTCTGTCCCCCGACTCCGATCAGTTAAATCAAAGGTAAACAAAAGAGGGGCTGAACTTAACAACCTAATTGGAATTAAAACTACCACTGCAATGATAGAACAGAATACGAAACTTAGATGTGGGCTATTAAATATCAGATCTCTGTCTTCTAAAGCAGTACTAGTAAACGATTTGATATCAGATAATAAAATTGATCTATTCTGTTTTATTGAAACATGGCTGTGCCATGAAAAATATGTTAGTCTAAATGAAGCCACTCCTCCCAGTCATAATAATACTCAAATTCCTAGAGGCTCAGGCTGTGGAGGGGGAGTTGCAGCCATATTTGATTCAAGCCTGTTAATTAATCCTAAACCTAAACTAAATTATAACTCGTTTGAAAGCCTTGTTCTTAATCTTCAACATCCAACATGGAAAACATCACAGCCAATTATATTTGTTGTTGTTTACCGAGCTCCAGGTCCGTATTCTGAATTTTTATCTGAATTCTCAGAGTTTTTATCATATGTAGTCCTTAAATCAGACAAAGTACTTATTGTAAGTGACTTTAATATCCATGTGGACGTTGACAGCAATAGCCTTAGTATTGCTTTCAACTCACTACTAGATTCAATTGGCTTTAGTCAGAATGTGCATAAGGCCACTTACTGTTTTAACCACACCCTTGACCTTATGGCATTGAAATTGAAGATTTAATAGTATTTCCGCAGAATCCTTTATTATCAGACCATTTTTTAATAACTTTCGAATTCTAACTACCCGACTATAAGACATTAGAAAAAAGCTTCTACACTAGATGCCTATCTGACAGTGCTATAGCTACATTTAAGGAAGCTATTCCAACAGCATTTAACTCAATGCCGTGCTTTAATATAACAGAGGACCTTTATGTTATCTTTAGTCCCTCCCAAATTGATAATTTTGTAGATGATGCTACGGCCTCGTTACGGACAACTTTAGACTCTGTTGCTCCCCTCAAAAAGAAGATGATGCAGCAAAGGAAACTAGTACCTTGGTATAACTCCCAAACTCAAAAATTAAAACAAATCTCGCGAAAACTTGAAAGTAAATGGCGTTCCACCAAACTGGAAGAATCTTGTTTAGATTGGCAAGACAGTCTGAAAACCTATAGGAAGGCCCTCAGAAATGCCAGATCAGACTATTACTTATCATTAATAGAAGAAAATAAGAACAACCCAAGGTTTCTTTTCAGCACTGTAGCCAGGCTGACAGAAATTCACAGCTCTATTGAGCCATCTATTCCTATAGCTCTGAGTAATGACGACTTTATGAGCTTCTTCAATAATAAAATTATAACAATTAGAGATAAAATTCATCACCTTTTGCCCTCAACTTCTAACGGTTCACCTTTAAACGCAGGACCGCAAGACCTGACATATACTTAGACTGCTTTTATCCTATAGACCTTCAACAATTAATGCTAAGCCATCCACCTGTCTCTTAGACCCCATCCCAACGAGGCTACTAAAAGAAGCGTTACCCATGATTAACACTTCATTACTAGATATGATCAATATGTCTTTATTAACAAGTTATGTACCGCAGTCATTTAAAGTAGCTGTGATAAAACCTCTTCTGAAAAAACCCACCCTCGATCCTGAGGTCTTAGCCAACTATAGACCTATATCTGACCTTCCCTTTCTCTCCAAGATCCTTGAGAAGGTAGTCGCTAATCAGTTAATGTGATTTTCTACACAGTAATAGTCTATTTGAGGACTTTCAGTCAGGATTTAGAATGCATCATAGCACAGAGACGGCACTGGTGAAAATTACTAACGACCTTCTAACGCTTCAAACAAAGGACTTGTCTCCGTACTTGTCTTATTAGATCTTAGTGCTGCATTCTGTTGTGGTTTGGGACATTTCTGTTACCTGTTTGTACATTTCTGTTGCCTGTATTATGATTTCTGTATGTATCCTGTTTTGTATATTTCTATTGTGTATATTTCTGTTTAGTTATCTCCCAGTTTATTGTGTAGGTTTCTGTTTACCCTATCTTGACTGTGTTCTGTGTATTGTGTATTTCAGTTTCCTGTTTTATTTTGGTAGTCTGGTACTATTTTGTTTCTACTGACCGCCAGAGGTGGTGCTTTCAGCACCTGGATATCCATCACACGCATGTGCAGGTCGAGTGTTTGTATCAACAAAGTCACTTGTGACCTGGGTGACGTATGCCCTGTGTATGCACAAAGGGCAGGCCCACGCAGGAAGTGACCTCTTGCATCTTCTCGCGTTGGTAAGCAGGTTTTCGAGTTTCAGACAGGGTTTGGCGTCACTGGGAGTCTTGTTACCCAAACGGGTTGGATCTGTGAATTTACGCCCTCCAAAAGACTGCGACTAGCCACCTTGACACGATTGCACTCATTACATAAGGTAAGACCGATTTTTGTGAAGGAGTTAACGTTGTGTTACGGCCACGCCGCTCGGCCGGCTTGTAGTCAGCTGTGTTGGTGGTCACGCCGTTCCTGAGAAGGGCGAAGATACGGGGAGAGTCCCTCCCGCAAACTTTCTTTTTTTGTAACGGAATGCAGTAGTGGTCTCGCTTTGACTGCGTTCGTTCAAATTCTCCCGGTCAGTAAAGAGCATCGGAGGTTTGTTTTTGTTTTTTCAGTTGTTGGGTACGCGCTCATAAGTTAATGGCGCGGTGAGTATCATTTACTAGTTATTGTTATTATTGTAGTTGTTAACGCTGTTGGGCTGCTGGCCATTTAGGCTCAGCTTTTTTCTTTGTTAAGACGCTATAGCGTCAGATAAGGTTGGCGTCGGCGGCGCCTGCTCGTAGCGTAGCCACCCCGTAATTGAGTTGTTGTGGTGTCTTAAATAGTAATGCTGTGATGCTGTATGAAGAGGAATCCGCCGACACTGTTCTTGATTATAAAAAGGTTTATTACAAGCAAAGATTCAGCATCAATTTAACAGACCCATGGATATCTGGAGAGACGACCGACCCAATCTTCAAAATTTGCCGCTCCGACTTTTCTTTGTGTGAGCAACGTATATATCCTATGCATTGTATCAACATAGGGCGTGATATGTGTGAGTATATGATTCGACCACAGAACTGACCAATCCATGCCTGTTATCTGGCACAACTCCAAAAAAGGTCTCTTCTGTCTTGGGGGAACCTCTGCTCATGTTAACAGTTTCCAGATGTTCTCAGTGAATGTAGAGTAAAGTTCATAGGACTCCCTTATAACAAACCTTTAAGCAAAGTTTATAGAAAGTTATAGAATGGTCATATACTACATATTTCCCCCCTTCGAGACTTAATAAAGTCTCGAAAAACAAGAAGAGTAGGAATAACATTTCTCATTATAACATGTTCCTTATAATATAACTTTTGGAGTGTAAACAAATTTATAGAATGTAACAAAATGAAATCGTTGGAGTGTGAGAGCGAAAAACCCATCTGGCAGCTGTCTTTTCAAATAACCATCAATCAATCAAGATAGGAAAATTCTCTCACGGTCCCTCTGCCTAGGCGACCACCTTAGTACTCCAGATCAATTAGAAAATAAATCTTTATCAATTTATGTAGAAGTATGGTTTAAGCAAATACATGTAAAAACCTCAGAAAATGAAATAAAATCAAAACAATGTCCAAATTCAGGCAGGTCGACCCTTCGGATCTGAAAAAAGGACTCCTATTTCCTAGACCCCATTTCCCTAAGCGTCAAAAAAAAGAGAAAAACATCTGAGGTCTCCATATATTCACTTCATGACAAAAACATCATTCTTCAAACAATCAATGCAAGAATATTATACAAAGTATGTATTACTCTGTAAACATGTATATATATCAGACAAACACAGGAATGTAGTCCACTACATTGCAGCTTCTCAGCAATGTTGATGTGGTGAAATCTGAACAGATCCACACCATCCTGGTTCAGAAGTCTCCTAGTTCCTTCATATTGTCCATATTTGTATCTGAATCTCCCTCTGCACATTACCCCATATGCTCTGGAAGAAAAGAAAACACTGACCAGTATCATTTGCAAAACAACACATGAAAATTAAAAACATCAAATAAGAATAAAAATAATAATATCAAAAATAATATATGATAATATGAATCACATTCCATTTCCCCCCTTCGACCAATAAGAAAACACTAAATATCACTACAATATTCAAAGAAATGTGAAAAAAGCATACAGTAAACCAAACCCTTAGATTAAACAATATTTGTAATCATTTTGTAGCATGTAATTACTTGCTTTTTGCAAAGTACCACACAAAAGTCTCTCTTCACTGTTTGGTTACCAGATAGTGGGTGTAATAAATCTCCTCATGTCCAACTCTGTCAACCTCATCTATGTGACATTCCTGTTTAAATTAGACACAAAAAAAAAACAAGTCTGCTTGCTAATCTACTGTGCAGAATAATCGTTCCTCTCCATTAAATTGTAATCACTATCAAAATTCAATGAACTACAGAGCTTTACTCTGGAGTTATTTTACCTTTTAACTCTACAGACTTCATTAACACCACTGCAACGTATGCAGAATAGTGAAATTCAAATCAGATTTCTAAACCTCTATATAAATGACAAAAGATGCTGATCCATCATTGGGCTATAATAACTGATTTCCATTCGCAAATCTTAGAGAGAAATCATGAACAAATGACTGGTACACTATAAACAACAAATAAACCAATGCAAACAACTTTTAATTTGAGTAGACTATATCTGTGATTGGGAGTTGTCTTATCTTTTCTCACATTATCACTGCTAATGTTTTTATGCATTCTCTATGCATCCCTATTTTACTTATAGTTACACAATTGGTCTAAGCTTACTTTTAACCAAATTCTGAGAACAGCACTCTTAATCTGCTGTTTGTAACAATTCAAATTCATACATGAGATTACTTCCCCATAAATTATCTGGGCAACACTCAAACAATAGAAACATCTTCAAAAGTTGTAAACTAAATGTCATTAGAGCACAAAAATAAAACAGTGAAATGTTCTTTTAACATTTCCTGACACACCAACCAAAGTAGCATATTTGTCACTAGTCTTGTTAGAAGCTGTCACAGGAAAATCATTACAAATTTAACAGAATAGATTTCACCAGATACTGACAAAATATAAGGTTTTCCATACCAATTTGCTTAATTTAGATGTCTTAACCCTTCACATAGGTGTGTTCACATAGGAGTAACTCTATTTTAAAAGTAAAAATAATTACTTCTTTAGAGTATGTGTATTTTCAAATTGTGTGTTTGTTGGTGCATTACCTCCTTTTTATGTGTTGGTGCATCAATGCGTCGATGCGTCGATGCGTCAGAGCAAATCCGATCTCTCTCACTCCTCCCTCCTTCTACGGTCAGTCTACTGATGTCTATGCTCAACTTGTGACTGTCCTGATCCTCAATTGTTGGATCTCTTTCTGGTCCTGATGACACCAGCTGACACCCCCTTTCAGATCTTCTGGGCATCTCTAGAATCTTGGTTCCAGACTCCTGTAAGGGTTCACCAGTCCTCCTCTGTAATTTCCTCTGGAGTTTCTTCCTGGTCTAATACACTCAAGGGCAAAGTGTCCATCCTGTCCACAATTAAAACACGCTTGTGGAGATTGCATAGAGTATGAATCAAATCTTCCTCCTCTTCCTCTGCCTAAGCTTCCTCGTCCTCTTCCTCTCCAGTTCTGTATCTGTCCACAAACTGGATATAAAACAACTGGAACCACTAGTGGTGGTTGGAGCAACTGGCTTGACTGGAATTGTGGCGATAATTGTTGATTTGGTGGGCATTGATTCTGCACAACCAAACCCTGCTTCTTGTCCTTCTTATTCTCCACCAGCTGCATTTGATTGAGTGTTCTGGGAGTTTCTTGGTCTTGTTCTTTCTGCTCATTTCTATATAACTTCACTTGACGGGCTATATGATCTGTATAAGCACCTTTTGCCATGCTTCCAAGTCCAATCACCTCTACTAGTTTACTCCTTACTGGCAGGGGCAGCCCCTCCTGCAGTTTGGTTCGCAAAATTGACTGTTCCAGTTGGCTCACATCTGGATCATTTCCGGTAATATGTCTCCACACCTGATAAGCTCTTGTCACATAAGCTTTCGGATTTTCTTCTTGTCCCAATGGTTCAATCAGGACGTTATCTGGATGCACATTTGTTGGATACTCATCTCTCAGCGCTCTCCACAGATGACCTCTACTTGCAGCAAACAACTCAGGATCATATACAGAAGTCCTCACATAACGATTAAGTCCTGCTCTCTGGAAGATCTCTCCCATAGCTGGAATCCCAACAAGATTAGCCAAAAGTCTCTTGATATCTCCTATGGCAAACTGTCTTCCCGTCGTAATTTCTTCCAACTTTGCAATCCAAGGATGTGCTCCCTCTTGAAGAGTAGGCAATTTATCAAGAATATCTGACATATCAGTGTTCTGCAAGGGCTTATACTCCAAATCTTGAATGATCACTGGAAGCCTCTTCTTCCTTGTGCCCCTTTGTCTTGGGCACAATGTATACTTCTTCTCCACTTTCTGGGATCCTTTTTTCAGCAATTTGTTCCTCTGTATCTTCAGCTTCTCAAAGTGTTCTTCTAATCGCTCCATGTCTCTTTCAATCTCTTCTATGCTAATCGCTGCAGGATGAAATCCTGTAGCTCCTCTGCTCTCTAAATCTTCATCGCTGTCTCCATCTTCACTTTCATCACACTCTTCTGAATCACTCTGTTCATCATCATCATCATCATCCTTTGTCTTCCTAAACCTCAGTCTGCCCTTAGTTTCCAGATGTTTCATTTTCTTCTTACTTTTGGAGCTTGGATTCATCTTTATGGTTGTTTCAGCTCCTCAATTATTAGTTCATCTATGAATGTTTCACCAAAGTACTTTGTAGACATGTGTAACGTTACTTCTTTAATGTCAGTCTCTGGTCATGCCCTGAGAGCCATCTGGGTGTCCAATTCAGTCA
>NC_050188.1:25226907-25236907 GCF_008315115.2 Sander lucioperca
CGTATTCAATTAAGGTTATAATAAATTTTGCTACGCCTAGTTTTTGTCGCTTGTTTTAAGTTTTGCCGCTTTTTTTTACTGATTTTTTGTCCTTTTGTCGATCTCTCTCTCTCCCTCCCTCTCTCTCTCTCTCTCTCTCTCTCTCCCTCTCTCCCTCCCTCTCTCTCTGTCTCCCTCTCTCTCCCTCTCTGTCTCTCTCTCTCTCTCTCCCTCCCTCTCTCTCTGTCTCCCTCTCTCTCTGTCTCTCTCTCTCCCTCTCTCCCTCCCTCTCTCTCTGTCTCCCTCTCTCTCTCTCTCTCTCTCTCTCCCTCTCTCTCTCTCTCTCTCTCTGTTCTCCAAGTTGTAGGCCTAGATTTGAGTGTTCACACTACTTCTGAAGAAGTCTGACCTGGTCACTTGACCCCAAAAAAGAAAAATCAGATTTGGGCCACTTCTGCCTGCAGTCTGAACGTAGCCTTATGTTTTCGCTGCGGTTTCTTTTTCGAGCGGATTGGACCGGACGCCGCTGCTGTTTTTGACTTTCTGTCCAGAGTCAGACGCCTTGTTTACACTTTGAAGCGGCTTTGTCTGCGTGTCTGAGTGGGCTCTGCCTCTCTTATCAGTCGGCTGTGAGGGCGGGGGGCACCCAGCTGCTCCCCCGCAACCCTCCCTCTGCCCCCCCGCTCACGGGGGAGTGGGCGACTCGGGCTCATCTCTATCAGCTGCCAGCATATTGGGAGCCTGAGAGAAACCAGCCCCCTTGTTTTTGGGTTTGTACGTTGCTGTCCCAGCTGACAGTTTTAGGTCCGTTGCTCTTAAACAGCCGGACTGTTGACGTATTTGGTATATATGGTTTTAAAAGCTGCATTACAGTAAAGTGATGTCATTTTCTGAACTTACCAAACTGTTCTACACTGAAAAAAAAAACACTTGGATCAACTTAAAAAAATGTAAGTAATCAATCACACGAAATAGTTGACATTGACTCAAAGTAAATAATTTAATTTAGTTTAACCTGAAAAGTTTAACTCCAAGCAACCACTTTTTAAAGGTTGGGTCAAACTAATTATTTATACATCCGAGTAAATGAATTATTTTAGGTTGTCTCAAATAAAAAACTAACAGTTGTCATTATTTCAACAATATAGTAAATCAAATTTGAAAAAAAATGATTTTAATACATTTTGATCAATAACTACTCAGAACACTTTCCTTGTGTAGAACACCCGAAACGAGACTATTGATGTCATCAGAAGACAAATCATGGAGCTGTGAATAGTAGCACAACTCCTAAGACATCATGCAGTACCCATGGTGAATTTACCGGGACATTTTATAATTCAGGTGTGAGCCCTACGGTAGAGATCCATTTGTCCGACACGGCTGAATCGCGGTGTCGCCACGTCATACATCCATGGTTGAGGCGCCACGCCCCTGACCGGCAGCTGATTGGACGAACGCGTGTCGTGGGTTTGGCTTCTCGAGAATTTCAACAGATCTAATAAAAATGCTCTGATCAAATGAATAAATTCAGTTGCCCGCTGCCAATTTATATTGTATCCATATAAAGAAAATGGATTCAACCATAAACATAAACTAGAACGTTTACTTTAAATGAAAAAACTTTTAATTTTCAGCTATTTCAACGAGGAAATACACATTAAACGAACAACAGCAATGTTAGACTTTTTTCAGTGTAGCTGTTCTATTATTTGCCTTTTCCCACTTAGTCATTATATCCACATCACTGATGATTATTTATATGAAATCTCATTGTGTAAATATTTTATGAAAGCACCAATAGTCAACACTACAGTATCGTTGCGGTATCGATATCGAGGTATTTGGTCAAAAATATTGTGATATTTTCACGATATGTTCTGTATCGTTGTGATTTATTTGACTAAGAAATGATAACAGTGGGAGGATTTGTAAGATTGGACATTTGTAATCAAATGCACATTTTGTAAAGATTTTTTGGGCATTTTAGGCCTTTATTTGTATAGGGCAGCTTAGATTTGAAAGGGGAGAGAGAGAGGGGGGGGGGAATGACCTGCAGCAAAGGGCCGCATGTCGGAGTCGAACCCGCGGCCGCTGCATCGAGGAGTAAACTCTATATATGGGCGCCCGCTCTACCAGGTGAGCTAACCAGGCGCCCAATCAAACGCACATTTTGCCACAGTCGTACATCACTTTGGACAAAAAAATGATGATCACAGTTATTTTCTTTGTCAGTATTGAAATCATGACTATTGAACACGATTGCTCGTTGACTTTTGGAAAGATGTTGCGTTTTATTGAACTTAAAAACAACAACAGTGAAAACACAACTTATAATACCTACTGTAGGGAGTACTGTAGATACACTTATAGTACCTACTGTAGGGGGTACTGTAGATACACTTATAGTACCTACTGTAGGGAGTACTGTAGATACACTTATAATACCTACTGTAGGGAGTACTGTAGATACACTTATAATACCTACTGTAGGGAGTACTGTAGATACACTTATAATACCTACTGTAGGGGGTACTGTAGATACACTTATAGTACCTACTGTAGGGAGTACTGTAGATACACTTATAATACCTACTGTAGGGAGTACTGTAGATACACTTATAATACCTACTGTAGGGAGTACTGTAGATACACTTACAATACCTACTGTAGGGGGAGGACTGTAGATAAACATATAATAATTAGAGGTGCAACGATGAATCGATTAATCGATTAGTTGTCAACTATTAAATTAATCGCCAGCTATTTTGATAATCGTTTGAGTCATTTTTTTATTAAAAAAAAATCAGATTTCTCTGATTCCAGCTTGTTAAATGTGAATATCTTCTAGTTTCTTCTCTCCTCTGTGACAGTAAACTGAATATCTTTGAGTTTTGGACATATCAAGACATTTGAGGACGTCCTCTTAGGCTTTGGGGAAACACTGATCCACATTTTTCACCATGTTTTTACATTTTTATAGATCAAACAACTAATCGATTAATCGAGGAAATAATCGACAGATTAATCGACTATGAAAATAATCGTTAGTTGCAGCCCTAATAATAATACCTGTGCTTTAGATTCCTTACAGTGTTTTTTTATGTTTAATATAATTGCAGAAGATCTACTCTAAAGCGCAGAGGAGCAGAACTCCGGTGGCTCCGCAGGAAGAGCTGAGTGACAGCGAGGATCAAAACGGTTCGTACCAACACGTCAATCAGTCAAGATTCCACATTCAGGCTCTAGCCACTGAAAAGAAATAAGCGGAGAAATCAGGCCAATGCAAAAGCTGGTCAGTCTCACGTGGTGTTGCCGGAGCTCATTACTATTCATGAGCTCGCCCAGTTGCGCTGGGTAAAAGATGCTGATAGCCAGGCTCTCATTGGCTAGCTGTTAGCCAATCAGAGTCAAGCAGCTTAGCTCGTTGAATACTAATGAGAACTGGCACAAATCGAGCTGAGTCTTCCTGCAGGCTTTCTATACCGCGCTAGAATGGCTTGAAACAAGGTAACCAAGGCATTTTCTCCACAAAAAATGTTAGAGTCCATGGTAGAACTTCAGACATTACCACAAAGTCATGAAATATGTGTGGCAGGGCACCTTTAAAAAATATATTATATCAGAAATATGTGTTTCTCTCAAACTAATTGCCCAAAAATAACTTGTTGTTGTTATATGGGACCCAACGCAACATTCTTCACAGGTAAAATGAATTATTTACTTTCATTGAGTTTTGGTGTTTTATTTAATTTCATAGCGTTTGAAAAAAAAAAAAAAGTTTAAATGATTTCAAAACAGTCTCCTGACTATGTGATTCACTCAGCATCTTCTGATCTGAACTGTTGGTCGAAATAATTCATAATATCTGCTTTTTTTAACTCAAAAATTAGAAATAATGTCATATAAATTAGGTTTATTGACCATGAATGTTGAAAAAAGTGACAAAAAGCATCAAAAGCATCGAGAAAAGCGCCAAAAAAAGTTCATTTTCACTTTCAACCCAGAAGACAACAAGTTCATGTTCAACGGGAACACGACACAAAGGTTAAAAAAGTACATTAATGAATACTCCCCCGAGGCTTAGGCCCGGTGGGCCGCCAGGCTTGCAGTACACTGGGGGAGAAACCCCTGACGGTTTCATAATGTGGCCTCCTGAACATCTCCCTTTGTTCCCTTTTTTGTCTTCTACAATCTGTTGTTTCCAGGTGGAGTCGCTGGCGAGGAGGACAGCAGGCAGGAAGTGGCTCCAGACGACGACAGCAGCTGCAGCACCACCAACCACAACTTTGACGCCAAACTGAGCCGAGCCTCGTCGCTGTACCAGGGACCCAGCAACGGTCAGCTCTGCCCCGCTGAACCAAAAGCACAAACACAGTTACAATATTCATCCAGAACACTTCACGTTTAAGTTAAAGGGCCCTATTTTAACGATCTAAGCGCACGGCGTGAAGCGTGTTCAGGCCGTGACCAAATCCACTTTTGCTAGTTTGACGGCGGAAAAAAGGGTCCTTGCGCCGGGCGCATGGTTCTAAAGGGTTGTACTTAGTGTCTTCATTAATCAGAGGTGTGTTTTGGGCGTAACATGCAATCAACCAATCAGAGATCATCTCCCATTCCCTTTAAAAGCCAGGCGCGTTTGGACCTTGGAGCATTGCTGTTATAATGGAGGATTTGCATCTTTCTCTTTCTCTGTTCTTTCTCTGGCTCGCTTCACCTCTTTGTTTTATCTAATGTTAGCATTTGCACCGATCCGCATAGCGCTCTAGCTAGGATAATGTAGCAGTAGCTGTTGTTATAGCAACAAAAGACGCTCTTGGCTGCCTTTTGTAACCAAAACGCTGCCAGCTTATTTTTTTTTCACTTAATAAGCGCCCTAGTCAACTTTTTCTTGTTAAAAAAGAGTGTGAACATAGCCTTAGCCTATCATCAATGTTTTTTTCACAAATAGCCTGATTTATATTTGCTGATAAGATGTTGGATTCATGTTAAGACATTTCAGTATTTTTAACTCTGAGGACTCCCTGTTGAAGATCTCTGATTCAAGACACTTGTTAAAGAGAATATAAAAAAAACCCAGCTAAAATATAATAAGACGAAGTATGAAATACTAGAATAAAATGTACAGTGCAGTGTAAGAAATGAACAATTACTTTTAAAAACAGGGAGCGTCAGAGAGAAAAGTTCTTCAGCCTTGATTTAAAAGAAGTGTGAGTTGTAGCGGACCTATTAGCCCTGACGTTGTCCTTTCCTCCGTTGTTGTTCAGGCTTCCCGAGAGGAACGTTCAGGATCAGCACCTCCGGTCTGAACACCACCCGCAGAGCAGCATTCAGGTCAGACTTTCCTTTTTCTTTAAACAAAGAAATACATGTGCGTGTTTGCCAAAAATGGTCAAATTACCCAAAAAAATGAAGTGCCACATGGCTAGTTGTGTATGATGCGTCTCGGTAGAGCTGGGCAATATATCGATATTATATCGATATCGTGATATGAGACTAGATATCGTCTTAGATTTTGGATATCGTAATTAGAGTTTAGATTCTCGGCCCGAGCACGAGCCCGACCCGAGCCAGACCGGACCTCGGGTCGGGCTCGGGCCGTTATTTTCCGCCACATCCTCGGGCCGGGCCGGACCCTTGATCAAGCAATTTTTTTATTTTTTTTTTATCCATTACCTTATTATCCTATTTGGGTGGGGAGATAGCTATGCCATAATCAGAAATATTATAAATATATATATATATATATAGGCTATATAAAAGTAACAAATGTGTAGCCTACAAAAGTTAGGCTGCAGTTACAAAATGCAGCACATGTCATGCGCGGAGTCTCCTCCTCTCGCACGCATCACACCGGGAGCTTGAAGATGTAAAGAAAAAAAGAAAAACAGGAGAATTAACTTTGAGCAAGTGTGGAGGAAAGTCGGAGGTATGGAAGCAGTTTAAACAAGTCGTGGGCAGTGACAACAACATGTTGTTCATCATTGTTTCTATTTTTTTTACATTTCTTCATTCAGATCCATCTGCGATCCGTTCCATTCTGAATAAACTAACAGCAGTTTACAGGCTTCGTCCTTGTTGTATTATTCTAAACAGATTTCTGCAGTTCAAACAACTCTGAATTGTAGTTGAGAACGTCAGTTATAACGGCCCACGTATTAAAAAATTGTCGGGTTTAAATCGGGCTCGGGCTCATAATTCCAGTTAATGTGTCGGGCCGGGCCGGGCTCGGACGCAACGTGCTCGGGCTCGGGCAGGTTCGGGCTTGATTTTTTGGGCCGATCTAAGCTCTAATCGTAATATCGTAATATGGCATAAATGTTGTCTCTTCCTGGTTTTAAAGGCTGCATTACAGTAAAGTGATGTAATTTTCTCAACTCACCAGACCTGTTCTATTATTTGCCTTTACCCACTTAGTCATTATATCCACATTACTGATGATTATTTATCAAAAATCTCATTGTGTAAATATTTTGTGAAAGCCCCACTAGTCAACACTACAGTATCGTTGCGGTATCGATATCGATATCGAGGTATTTTGTCAAAAATATCGAGATATTTGATTTTCTCCATATCGCCCTACGTCTCGGTAATATTTGGTCCCTTTCTTTATGTGTTTATTGTCAGAACATACCAAGAAAAATGGCTTTAATTTATGACTACTTTGACCTCATGCCTAAATGTTGTTCCAGGTTGATCAAGTTTAACCTGGTTTAGCTTATTTGTTATTTGTTGCTTTGAAATTAAGAAATGCAGAGTTTCTCTCTTGTCTTTTGGGTTGCTCGAATGTAAATGTTGCGTAAACGTATTGCGTGTTTTCCCTGGGGTTTGTCAAAGACTTGGGTGCACATATTTGGCAGAGGGGTTTAGGGGTCTTTCCTCAAGAAAATTATGAAATTTGACCTGATTTTGGAGCGTTATAATCACCGTGTCTGTGTCTGAAACGGTGGAAACGCTAGAGCAGATAAAAAATAAATAACAGTCAAAAAGCTTAAAGACAAAACTAGTGAAAGGAACACGCCAACTTATTGGGACTTTGTCTTATTCACCGTATCCCCCAGAGTTAGATAAGTCCATACATACCCTTCTCATCTCCGTGCGTGTCGTAACTCTGTCTGACGCACCCACCGCTAGCCTAGCTTAGCACAGAACCTGGAGGTAACCAGCTCCATCTAGCCTAGCTTAGCACAGAACCTGGAGGTAACCGGCTCCATCTAGCCTAGCTTAGCACAGACCCTGGAGGTAACTGGTTCCATCTAGCTTAGCTTAGCACAGATCCTGGAGGTAACTGGCTCCATCTAGCCTACTGCTCCCAATAAGTGACAAAATAACGCCAACATGTTCCTATTTACATGTTGTGATTTGTATAGTCACAGCGTGTACAAATAACAAGGTCACATGAGTTATAGCCGTCTTCTAACCGTATACATACTGGGAACTATATTCTCAGAAGGCCAAGCACTGATACTTCTGCTACTTGGGCGGAGTGATTAGCGCAACACCTGAAAAGCACCGTTGTTACTCTCTGCTCCTCACCGCGGGGCTTGTCAGGTGCTGCGAGCAAATCACTCCGCCCAAGTAGCAGAAGTAGCAGTGCTTGGGTATGTATGAACTTATCTAACTCTGGGGGATACGGTGAATAAGCTAAAGTCCCACTAAGTCGGCATGTTCCTTTAAAGAAGTCCAACTCCAATCATTGGATCCGAGGAAAGTCTTTTGGTCCATTTGCTTTTTTTTTAAAAAAAATTGGTGGTTTTTTGCCGCATTTCACAATCATTTTGCCTTGTTCGGAAGCTGCACCTCAGACTTATAATGGTGGGGTATACCCTGCATATATATTGCTCAGGCAGGAAACAGAGCATTGATTTACCATTTTATTTCCATCTAAACTCACAACAACTACTCTCCGAGTCCTTTACAGTACCTCCGTCTCCTTGTTTGTTTGTCCTTTCACCCTCCAGATCCACTAAGAGCACGTTGTCGATTCAGTCTGACGAGGACAACGACTCGGACGATGACGTGCCGAACGTTGAAAAAGTCTCCAGAAGGTCAGTGGGTAGACGCCGAAGCTCTTTGCTGCGGGGACGACAACATGAACCGTCCCTACACTTTGATTGGACGAACGCAGCTGTCCTCGGTCTTTGCTTTAGATTTTCAAGCTGTAAAAACATGGCGGCTGTTGTTCAGGAAAGAAGACGTTGATGTTGTGCACAACTATGTAGTTGCTGGTGCAGGACAAAAACGTGAATGTTCAAAGAGGTTAATAGTCCGCAACGACTTAATGCTCCGGAAAAATGGTGCAAATAAGGCACACAACACTTCGGCTAGAGCTGAAGATCTTTTAATTTCTATCATTTTACACGGGCTCGGGTCGGGCTCGGGCTTGCGCTCCGGGTTGCGCGGTAAATGAGCGGTCAGGTGATGCGTTTTGATTAGCGCGAAAATGGATGCTGAGGAGGTGAAACGGAGGCTGGCCTCTGTAGGACTTATTTTATTTCTTTGTTCCAACTTCCAAGTGGCCGATAGCCTCCGTTAGTCATGAATACATGATGTTAAAACATGTATAAATGACTCATTCTTGACAAAAGGCAAAAGAGCGGCACATTTGAATAATGTTGGGCTGTAAATGGGTTCGGGCTTTTAAAAAGCTGTCAATCAAAATTTACTTGTCGGGCTCAGGCCGAATTCTGTCCGGCTCGGGCCTTGTCGGACCGAACTTTTAAGGCCCGATTACAGCTCTAGTAGACACGCAGACAGTTTTCTTGTCATTACTTAGAATTCCTCATGGGGGCGACAGAATGCACAGTTTTTATATTTTTTATAATTGCAGTTTTAGCTTTCAGTTTAGGTTTTTAGCTTTAATATTTCACTACTGAAAAATAAAAAAACACAGCAGGAATTTCCCTCAGCTCTCATCGTGACGTTGAACCACGGAAACTGAACAGACTTGACGCTGTGCTATAGTCGCTTTACATCAGACACTAAAGGAGCTCAAAGATTAATCATTAAAAATCATGGCTATTCTCCAACCATGTATTCTGCAGCTACATACTTCTGAGACATTATACCCGGCTCTGACAAACACAAACTAAAACTAAATATACATAACTAAAACTAAACCTTTCTGAAAAACTGAAACTAAACTAAAACTACCAAACACACTCTGAAATCTAACTCAAACTAAAATGAAATCCAAAAGTCCAAACTAAAATACTGTAAAATCTAATTGAAAATAACCTCAGGTTGTCACGCTGCGTTAGCCGACTTCATACTGTACATTACACACATGCGGGATATTGTGTGCAGTCTGTTGTAGTGTGTGACAGCTGTCCGTTTATGTTGTTTGTATTTATTGTCGTAACAATGTTTTCATGCTACCATCTGTTCTCTTGTAAATCTGAATGTCAACAAGACTTTTACCTACTGTAGAAATATTTTATTAACAAAATGTGTATATGTGCTCGTTGCAAAAAGAGCTGTGTTAGTCATTGAGGAAGTGGTTAAAAGTACTCCGGGTGACCTCTGATGCACAGAAAGTTTAGCTTAAGTCATAACAATAGTTTAGGCTTTTACGGCGTAGAGGTGCATTGTTTGAAGGTTGCGAGAGCAGACGAGGAAGTTGCACCACACAGAGACCCGACCTTGGTGTGTGTGTGTTTGTGGAAGATGACAGTTTCTGTCTAGAGACTAGGAGACACCCTCCTGTGAGGAGAGAATAAAGTCACAGGGAAAACACAGAGCAGGGTTAATTTTCAGACGAGATCTTGGTGGACCAGCTCTGACTTAAAGTGTCTGTTGCCAAGGAAACTTAGATGCTGTTTGTGAATCCACAGCTGTGTTGTAACTCTAATGCTGGACTCGGTAAACCTGCTTAACTGAACTCTCTGTCTCAGATTGATCCTTGTGTTGTGGTAAACTTAAGTCTGATTAAAGAAGGCGCGGGAATTAATTAATAGGAGTCATATTTGACAGGCCTTAGGGCCTTATTTGGACACAATTCCACTACACTGGTTAACTAAGA
>NC_050188.1:25241907-25249407 GCF_008315115.2 Sander lucioperca
TTGTTTCTGTCGACTTTGAATAAACAGTATTTTACGATGCTTAAATTACTGTTTATTTACATGGAGTCTGGTGGGTTTAGCGAACGCGATTTTGCGGATGTTTTTATGTTAAAAAAAGGATCTTACTCTTCAACAGAAAGGTCGACCTCCTTAGAAATCCTTTCCATAATGTTGTCAGACACTTAGAATATTAATCTGAGTCTGTCAGCGGCAAAACGAGCACTTTAGTGAAGGTAAATACAAGCTGGATGCAGCTGCTGACTGCGGCGATCTCGCTTAATACTGGTCCAATGTCAAAGATTGTTGTTCCCATCAGTCACTCAGACACAGAAACATAGGAACATAGGGTCCAGGTTGGAAAAAACGGTAGTTACCCTTAAATGCTGAAAATTAGACACGAAATGTAATTGTCAGAAGTTAAGTTATAAGTTATTTTTTCTTTTTCTATTTTTATTTTATTGTCATTTTGGTGCAAGACTCGTGTTTAAAAAATGTACACGGTGTCTAAACAAGCTGGCTGTTTTCTTCCGTTTGTGTTCCAGTCTCGTAAAGAGATTCTGAAAATCCACACCAGGCCGTGGAAACCTCGTCCGTCGGAAGATTTCCTTGACGAGCTGGCCGAGAAATGTGTCGGTAAGAAAGACCGCACGGCTGTCTTCATCACAACAAATGAAAAGAGAAGTAGTATCAGATATTTTAGATGTTCTGTTAGTGGGAAAAATGACCTACCTCCTTCCTACGTACTGTACTTCCTTCCTTCCTTCCTTCCTTCCTTCCTTCCTTCCTTCCCTCCCTCCTCCTCTTCTTTTCTTCCCTACCTCCTTCCTACATACTGTACTTCTTTCCTTCCTTCCTTCCTTCCCTCCCTCCTCTTCTTCTTTTCTTCCCTACCTCCTTCCTACGTACTGTACTTCCTTCCTTCCTTCCTTCCTTCCTTCCCTCCCTCCTCTTCTTTTCTTCCCTACCTCCTTCCTACGTACTGTACTTCCTTCCTTCCTTCCTTCCTTCCTTCCTTCCTTCCTTCCCTCCCTCCTCTTCTTTTCTTCCCTACCTCCTTCCTACATACTGTACTTCTTTCCTTCCTTCCTTCCTTCCCTCCCTCCTCTTCTTCTTTTCTTCCCTACCTCCTTCCTACGTACTGTACTTCCTTCCTTCCTTCCTTCCTTCCTTCCTTCCTTCCTTCCTTCCCTCCCTCCTCTTATTTCCTTCCCTACCTCCTTCCTACGTACTGTACTTCCTTACTTCCTTCCCTCCCTCCTCTTCTTTTCTTCCCTACCTCCTTCCTACGTACTGTACTTCCTTCCTTCCTTCCTTCCTTCCTTCCTTCCTTCCCTCCCTCCTCTTCTTTCCTTCCCTACCTCCTTCCTACATACTGTACTTCCTTCCTTCCTTCCTTCCTTCCCTCCCTCCTCTTCTTTTCTTCCCTACCTCCTTCCTACATACTGTACTTCTTTCCTTCCTTCCTTCCTTCCCTCCCTCCTCTTCTTCTTTTCTTCCCTACCTCCTTCCTACGTACTGTACTTCCTTCCTTCCTTCCTTCCTTCCTTCCTTCCTTCCTTCCTTCCCTCCCTCCTCTTATTTCCTTCCCTACCTCCTTCCTACGTACTGTACTTCCTTACTTCCTTCCCTCCCTCCTCTTCTTTTCTTCCCTACCTCCTTCCTACGTACTGTACTTCCTTCCTTCCTTCCTTCCTTCCCTCCCTCCTCTTCTTTCCTTCCCTACCTCCTTCCTACATACTGTACTTCCTTCCTTCCTTCCTTCCTTCCCTCCCTCCTCTTCTTTTCTTCCCTACCTCCTTCCTACATACTGTACTTCCTTCCTTCCTTCCTTCCCTCCTCTTCTTTTCTTCCCTCCCTCCTTCCTACGTACTTCCTTTCTTCTTTAAAACATAAAGTTCAGAGATGAATTGATTACTTGATCAACTTTTGAGTTAATCACCGAGCCTTCGTCGTACGCCTCTGCGGGACTTAATGAATCTGTCGGTTGATCCCCGTCCCGTCTCCCAGGTTACTGCGGCGCTGACATCAGGGCGGTGTGCACCGAGGCGGCGCTGTGCGCTCTGCGCCGCCGCTACCCGCAGATCTACGCCACCTCCCAGAAGCTCCTCCTGGACGTCTCCTCCATCGCCATTGGCAGCTGCGACTTCGTGGCGGCCATGAGGAAGATGTCGCCGGCCTCGCAGCGCTCCGCTGCCTCGCCGGCCAAGCCGCTCTCGCCCGTGGTTCAGCCGCTGCTGGGCGGCGCCCTGCGGGACATCCTGGAGGCTCTGCAGAGGCTGTTCCCGCACGCCGAGCTGGGGATGAAGAGGAAGAGGGAGCCGGGTGAGTCGGAGCGGAAGGCTGGGAAGTAGGCCTGCACGATTCGGGGAAAAATATGAATCACGATTTTTTTAGCTTAGAATTGATATCACGATTTTCTGCCACGAGTTTTTTCTCACAAAGTGTAATGTTTATTGATACAAAACAAAACAAATTGGCAGTACCAAACAGATTTTTTTTGGCACCTAGAGCACATTGTGCATCACCACGAGCCTGTAAACACAGAGGCTTCAATGAAGAGAAGGGAGAGCATTGCAGCGCTTGGGAGCGCTTTAAAACCTTTTTTTTATACAGTCTTATGTTTAAAACTCACAGAAGAAAGTAGTAGCGTTTGTGATGCAGTCGGCTCGTAAAATTAAATGAGAATCAAAGTCATAATAGCTGGTTTGATTTGCATTGAGAGATGATTTTATGGAATACCCCATGCCAATCTCTAGGTATGGTGAAGGGTATGTGATGATGTGGGGGTATGGTGAAGGGTATGTGATGATGTGGGGGTATGATGAAGGGTATGTGATGATGTGGGGGTATGGTGAAGGGTATGTGATGATGTGAGGTATGGTGAAGGGTATGTGATGATGTGGGGGTATGGTGAAGGGTATGTGATGATGTGGGGTATGGTGAAGGGTATGTGATGATGTGAGGTATGGTGAAGGGTATGTGATGATGTGAGGTATGGTGAAGGGTATGTGATGATGTGGGGGTATGGTGAAGGGTATGTGATGATGTGGGGTATGGTGAAGGGTATGTGATGATGTGAGGTATGGTGAAGGGTATGTGATGATGTGGGGGTATGGTGAAGGGTATGTGATGATGTGGGGGCCAAGGGAACTTTATCAGGATGCATAGTATCCTGGATCCATGAAATAACTGGCCTTTAAAAATAAAAATCTGCCTGCCTCTATGGGAATTTAACCTAAGGGCGTACTGACTTATGTTAGGGAAGAACATTTATTTATTTACGATACATTATTCATTCACAAAGCAAATTGGTGTCCTTAAAGGTTGGATTTTTCCTCATTTTTTTAATTAAGGCATTAAGATCAACTTCCAAAAGATTTTTTTTAGTCGACTTTAGCATGGGTGTCCTAATTTGTTCACACGACTGCACGTGAATCGATTTTTGGAGACTCTCCCGCTGAAATGAGCTCACGTCTTTTCTATCTGTTGTTTCTCCGTGCATCAGATCTGACCTCTGGTATCCTTGACGACGACCTGTACGGAGGAGACGATGCCTCCAGCACATCCAGCATCTCCGCCCCCTCCACCTCCACGAGCAGACACTTCCTGCATTTTGCCAGGTGAGTCGTCCACATCAGATGCTTTACTGCCCTAACGTACACTTTTTGTAAAGAAAATTCTAATATATTCTGATAAAATTAGATATTTTTTTTTCCAACTCCAATTTGGGCCAAAATAATTTAAATTTTCCCACTGTCTGGAATTCGCGTCTGGGTCTTGAAGCCGCCTGAAGGGGTTGTAATTCACAATAATGACCGGCTCGCTCTACATTATCTCCGTATTACACAGCTACTCATGCTGATTTTCCCGCAGATTGTCAGCAGATTTCCCAAAAGATTTTTCCGCCAATTAAAAAAAAACAAAAAAACTCTGAATGTTAACACATCTTGTTAGCCTGACGTGGTCAGACTCAGATTCCAGTCAGAAGCAACGGATAGACCTACAACCAATCAGAGCAACAGATAGACCTACAACCAATCAGAGCAACAGATAGACCTACAACCAATCAGAGCAACAGATAGACCTACAACCAATCAGAGCAACAGATAGACCTACAACCAATCAGAGCAACAGATAGACCTACAACCAATCAGAGCAACAGATAGACCTACAACCAATCAGAGCAACAGATAGACCTACAACCAATCAGAGCAACGGATAGAGCTATATATAGCTGTTCCTCTTTTAAAATGAATGCGCTGTCGATATCTTCTATAATGATTATGACGATTAAACGCGATTACGTGAAAAAAGAATTGACAGTTAGACAGCTACTGTATGTAATGGTTGTTACAGGCCTTCGCCTTCTCTTGCTGGGCCTCCCTCTGTTACACGTCTCACCGCTCTCCTCCCTTCCTGCAGGAGTGCAGTCAAACACCCAACGTCCCACCGTCCCAGGATGCTCCTGGCAGGGCGTCCCGGTGCCGGTCAGACCTCCCATCTGGCTCCTGCCGTTCTGCACGCTCTGGAGCGCTTCCCCGTCCACAGTCTGGACTCGGCCGTGCTGTTTGGAGTCAGCAGCACCTCGCCGGAGGAAGCCTGCGCCCAGGTGACTGTCACACTGACGTTAGGCTCTTATCTCCGCAGGACTGAGCAGTAAGGTCTGGCTACGCCACAGATGCATTGTGGGATAGGAGGAAAAAAAACGCCCTGGGTTGTTTTGCATTTCTTTAAACCAATCACAATCGTCTTGGGCGGCGCTGCGCTCCGGACGCAACGACGGTGGCTCTGCTAAATAGTCTCAGGAAGGAACATTTGCACCCCGCAAAAGAAAACGCCACATACAATAATAAATTAAGTTAACTGTTGACACAATACAGTAACGTGAGCTATTTAAATTAGCTGATACATGGTTAAACCTCATTGGCTCTTACCAGTGTATCTCCGTGTGTACTTCGTCCACAGCAATCCCACCAATCGCTCCCAAAACCTCCCAGTTAGAGAGGAAATGACCTAAACATATTCTTATAAATCTTTACAATCATTCCCTGAAAGAACCAAGCAGGCCTTTCTTGTTGCACCATACAAACTTTCTTAAAAACTTAATATTTTCAGGGTGTAGCTCGCTAGCTCGAAGTTTGTCGTTGTTTCCCGAAAAGAACGGAGTTTGAGAACGGCAAACACACAGAGAGAGAGGAAGGGGAGGGACATCTAAGCCCTGAATGTCAGGTTTTATCCTGGAAATATACTTCTGTTGATCCAAACTACACCGATGTAGACTTACGGTGACTTAAATGTTGAATTAATTCCCAACTATTTGAGTCTTGGGGAGTTTCGTTAGTCCAGATAAAATGCAAAAACTCAGACGGTGAGGAGAAGATTTCAGTTTGGAAAAAACATGGAATGAAACTCTGCACGATGTAGATGAGAAATGGTGTTTCACCAGGTGGGAACGGTTAACAATGCACTGTGTGCGACTTCCTGGCTTACTTTTGTTGATTTAGTATCCGGTGGGGGATCTCGTGGTTAAAGTGAAGTTGCATAATCCAAGTAGAGTCAAATTTAAATATAAATGGTGGAGACCTGCACTCATTTCACATGTCAAATTAGGTTCAACGCTCCCCTAGACTCGATGAGCTGTCCTTTAGGGACATCTAGTGGTGATGACAGGCAACTGCACACCTTATTTTAGACAACTTTATTTATTTTTTTATAAATCTTTTTATTTGCAAAAAAGAACAGCAATTACTTACAGACATTTGGCAACAAACATTTAGTTTTTTTTTTTTGATCCCCCCCAAATATATATTTTTGAGATTTCAGATTTCAGATTTTTTTTTGGTCACATTTTTATACCGGTAATTTTACTTGTGCTTAAAGGAGCCGTAGGTAGGATTGTGAAGATCCAGGACTTAGACCAAAAATGTGAACATCGACAACTTCTCAGTCCCTCCCCCCTTTTCTGCTAAAGCCCAAAACGGTCTCCTAAGCCCCTCCCCCCACAAGGGAGAGCTGTGCACAACACTTTTTTCGATGTTTTTTTCACTTCTTTCCAATTTTTTTGTCACTTTTTTTAAACAAGTTTTTGTCACCTTTGGCTATGTTTTTTTGGTCACTTTTTCAGATTTTTTTGGGTCACTTTTTCAGATATTTTTGGTCACTTTTTCAGATTTTTTTTGGTCACATTTTCAGATTTTTTTGGTCACTTTTTCAGATTTTTTTGGTCACTTTTTCAGATATTTTTGGTCACTTTTTCAGATTTTTTTTGGTCACATTTTCAGATTTTTTTGGTCACTTTTTCAGATTTTTTTGGTCACCTTTTCAGATTTTTTGGTCACATTTTCAGATTTTTTTGGTCACTTTTTCAGATTTTTTTGGTCACTTTTTCAGATTTTTTTGGTCACTTTTCCAGATTTATTTTGGTCACTTTTTTAGATTTTTTTGGTCACTTTTCCAGATTTATTTTGGTCACTTTTTCAGATTTTTTTGGTCATATTTTCAGATTTTTTTGGTCACTTTTTCAGATTTTTTTGGTCACCTTTTCAGATTTTTTGGTCACATTTTCAGATTTTTTTGGTCACTTTTTCAGATTTTTTTGGTCACTTTTCCAGATTTATTTTGGTCACTTTTTTAGATTTTTTTGGTCACTTTTCCAGATTTATTTTGGTCACCTTTTTAGATTTTTTCAGCGCTTAAAAATTTTTTTTTTCACAAAATCATAAGCCTTAGGTCCTTAGCTAATGTTGGCAATTAATTGCGGTTAAACAAAGAAACGATTATTTTTCAGTTTTTTTTTGTTGATTTCTTTTTTTCCTGCGTTTTTGTAGCTTTTTCCAACATTTGTCACTATTTTCAATGTTCTTTTGCCATAGTTCTGATATAGAAAGTTTTTGTAAACGGGTCAAATTTGACCAGAGAACAACATGGCCACCCCCCACATACTGCCTATGCAAATAATAGTTATACAGGAAAACATATATACATACACATCCAACATATATACACGGTATTGTACGTAGTAGGCGATAAAGTAAATAAATACACATAAAATAAAAATGTATATTCAAATAAAGTAACAATATAAAAAAAAATATATATATATATAAAAAAATAAAAATACATATTTAGAGGTACGAATAAAGGATGTCTGTGGATGCACAACTATACAGTATAGGCTAATTTTGCCATCAACAAAGTTGAAAAAAAAAGATTTAGTATATGAATTAGGAATCAGAAACCCATGTAAGAACGGCTGCTCTTGTGTGAAGTAAACGCAACATTTTTCAACTTTGTGCTAAGATATATGTGTGACTTTTTTTGCAACGAAAATGCGGGGATTATGAAATCATGCAAGCCCCGCGGGTATTTTGCGCGGAAATAGCCAATTTATGCGGCGAAAGTGCGGCGTATTTGAAAAAATGCGGCCTCCCGCATAAATATGCGGACTTTGGCTGATTATGCGTTGAATTACGCGATCGCATAATCACGTTTTTCTGGAGC
>NC_050188.1:25256907-25261907 GCF_008315115.2 Sander lucioperca
GGGTGTAGCAGGACGCAGCAGGACGTTGCAGAGCATAGCAAGGTGTAGCAGAACAGGACCACCGGGACAGCTGCAACCATGATTTTGGTGCCACCCCAATCCAAGGAAACATGCTGGGCAAAAAAAACCATAAGGACTCCGGGGAACAAGCTCCCCAGAGCTAGGTTTAGTAACAAACATTTCTGGGACATGGATGCACACAGATGGAAAGAGAGAGGAGAGACGAGCTCAGTGTGTCAGAGGAAGTTCCCCGACAGTCTAAAACTATAACAGCATAACTAAGAGAGACAGGTTTAGGGAGAGGAGCCTGGTCGGGATAGAACTCTCCCCCGCCGCATTCAACAATTTTATCTCACCAGAATTTAATTTCTGGCGTCTCAAGAGTCTCAAAACAAACAGCTTCTATTCAGGCCCCATTCAAAGGATTTAGATTTATTAAGATTAATAACTTCAGTATTTAAAAGTCTACGGACGACCCTGGTCACTTTGTCAAATGTCTCATTTTGGAACAAATTTTGGACTAACCCTCCTGTTGTTATCAAAGTTTCTATGTCAGAAATTTGGGTTTCTTTCAACCAAATTGCCCAAAACTAACATGGATGGTTCCATTACAACGCTCCTCGCAGGTGAAATTAAGGATCAGTTCCCTACTTTCATTGAATTGTGGGCGTTTTTTCTCTTCCAATTTTATAGCATTTGAAGAAAAGAAAAAAGGGTTTAAGGTTTAAATGGTTTCTAGAACAGTCTCCTGAAACTAAACTTTGACCAAACTCTTCCTCTGATCTCAGCTATTAGTCAAAGTAATTCATCATTTCAGCTTTTTTATTTTGGGGGTTGAGGGTGAGGTAAAGCTCCGAGGACAGGAAGCCTCGGAGTCTTTTATGTAAGCGTCAGATCGTCAGAGAGAGTGAGGGTGAGAGTGAGAGAGTGAGAGAGTGAGGGTGAGAGTGAGAGAGTGAGAGATTGAGGGTGAGAGAGTGAGGGTGAGAGTGAGAGAGTGAGGGTGAGAGAGTGAGAGATTGAGGGTGAGAGATTGAGGGTGAGAGAGTGAGGGTGAGAGTGAGAGAGTGAGGGTGAGGGTGAGAGAGTGAGGGTGAGTGAGAGAGTGAGGGTGAGAGTGAGAGAGTGAGAGAGTGAGAGAGTGAGGGTGAGTGAGAGAGTGAGGGTGAGAGAGTGAGAGAGTGAGAGTGAGAGAGTGAGAGTGAGAGAGTGAGGGTGAGAGTGAGAGAGTGAGGGTGAGAGTGAGAGTGAGAGAGTGAGGGTGAGAGTGAGAGAGTGAGGGTGAGGGTGAGAGAGTGAGGGTGAGAGTGAGAGAGTGAGGGTGAGAGAGTGAGGGTGAGGGTGAGAGTGAGGGTGAGAGTGAGAGAGTGAGGGTGAGAGAGTGAGGGTGAGAGTGAGGGTGAGAGTGAGGGTGAGAGTGAGGGTGAGAGAGTGAGGGTGAGAGTGAGGGTGAGAGAGTGAGGGTGAGAGTGAGGGTGAGAGAGTGAGGGTGAGGGTGAGAGAGTGTGAGGGTGAGGGTGAGAGAGTGAGGGTGAGGGTGAGAGAGTGAGGGTGAGAGAGTGTGAGGGTGAGGGTGAGAGTGAGAGAGTGAGGGTGAGAGAGTGAGGGTGAGGGTGAGAGTGAGGGTGAGAGTGAGAGAGTGAGGGTGAGAGAGTGAGGGTGAGGGTGAGAGTGAGGGTGAGAGTGAGAGAGTGAGGGTGAGAGAGTGAGGGTGAGAGAGTGAGGGTGAGAGTGAGGGTGAGAGTGAGGGTGAGAGTGAGGGTGAGAGAGTGAGGGTGAGGGTGAGAGAGTGTGAGGGTGAGGGTGAGAGAGTGAGGGTGAGGGTGAGAGAGTGAGGGTGAGGGTGAGAGAGTGTGAGGGTGAGAGTGAGAGAGTGAGGGTGAGGGTGAGAGAGTGAGAGAGTGTGAGGGTGAGAGTGAGAGAGTGAGGGTGAGGGTGAGAGAGTGTGAGGGTGAGGGTGAGGGTGAGAGAGTGAGGGTGAGGGTGAGAGGGTGAGGGTGAGAGAGTGTGAGGGTGAGAGTGAGGGTGAGAGAGTGAGGGTGAGGGTGAGGGTGAGGGTGAGAGTGAGAGAGTGAGGGTGAGGGTGAGAGAGTGAGGGTGAGAGAGTGAGGGTGAGGGTGAGAGAGTGAGAGAGGGTGAGGGTGAGAGAGTGAGGGTGAGAGAGTGAGGGTGAGGGTGAGAGAGTGAGAGAGTGTGAGGGTGAGGGTGAGAGAGTGAGAGAGGGTGAGGGTGAGGGTGAGAGTGAGAGAGTGAGGGTGAGGGTGAGAGAGTGAGAGAGTGTGAGGGTGAGGGTGAGAGAGTGAGAGAGGGTGAGGGTGAGGGTGAGAGTGAGAGAGTGAGGGTGAGGGTGAGAGAGTGTGAGGGTGAGGGTGAGAGAGTGAGGGTGAGGGTGAGAGTGAGAGAGTGTGAGGGTGAGGGTGAGGGTGAGAGAGTGAGGGTGAGAGTGAGAGAGTGTGAGGGTGAGGGTGAGAGTGAGAGAGTGAGGGTGAGAGAGTGAGGGTGAGGGTGAGAGTGAGGGTGAGAGTGAGAGAGTGAGGGTGAGAGAGTGAGGGTGAGGGTGAGAGTGAGGGTGAGAGTGAGAGAGTGAGGGTGAGAGAGTGAGGGTGAGAGTGAGGGTGAGAGTGAGGGTGAGAGTGAGGGTGAGAGAGTGAGGGTGAGAGTGAGGGTGAGAGAGTGAGGGTGAGAGTGAGGGTGAGAGAGTGAGGGTGAGGGTGAGAGAGTGTGAGGGTGAGGGTGAGAGAGTGAGGGTGAGGGTGAGAGAGTGAGGGTGAGGGTGAGAGAGTGTGAGGGTGAGGGTGAGAGTGAGAGAGTGAGGGTGAGGGTGAGAGAGTGTGAGGGTGAGAGTGAGAGAGTGAGGGTGAGGGTGAGAGAGTGAGAGAGTGTGAGGGTGAGGGTGAGGGTGAGAGAGTGAGGGTGAGAGTGAGAGAGTGAGGGTGAGAGAGCGGAGGAAGATGCAGCTTCAGCAGTAACGAGGGCGAGAGTGCAGATGAAAGAGCCAAAAGTCAAGAGAAGAAGATGAGGGGGATCAAGTGGCGAGAAGACGGAGGTTTGATTGCACTCAGCGTCCTCCTGCCTTCGCTCATCGCTCTTTCTAACGACCTTCCCTCCCCCTCCCCCTCCTCCCTCCTCCCTCCCTCGCTCCCCTCCTCCCCCTCTCTCGCTTCTCTTTGCAGCTCGGAAGAAGAAACGCCCCAAACTGCCGAGAAAATCAAAGTGGAGCACCGGCGTCATCAAGACAACCAAGAAAAAGAAGCCGCCGGCGCCTGCCTCGCCTCCCTCTCCGCCTCCCGCCTCGCCTCCCTCTCCGCCCACGTCCAGTGGGGGCTGCTCTGAGTCGGGCGCGGGGGAAACGAGAGCGCCGGACGGCGGCTTCGCTCACCCGAGCTCATCCGCCGCGTCAGAGAGCAGCGACGACGGGGAGCACCCGAACGCCGCCGCGAACCGGTTCCACCGCGACTTGAACGGCGTCTCAGATATCCAGGACGGAGTCCTCGTCAACGGCTGCCGCCGAACTCCCCCGAACCTGAACGCGACGGCAAACGGGGTTTGTTTTAGAAGAACAGGTCGGTATGTTCACAGGACGCCTCTGAGCCGCGGCGTTGGCAGTGTGAGTGACTCTGCGGATGGAAAGTAAAAGTGTGCAAAACAGGCTCAGTCCCTCCAGAAAAACGTGATTATGCGATCGCGTAATTCAACGCATAATCAGCCAAAGTCCGCATATTTATGCGGGGGTCGCATTTTTTCAAATACGCCGCACTTTCACCGCATAAATTGCCGATTTCCACACAACTATGCGGGGCTTGCATGATTTCATAATCCCCGCATTTTCGTCGCAAAAAAGTCACACATATCTTAGCAGAAAGTTGAAAAATGTTGCGTTAACTTCACACAAGAGCAGCCGTTTTCCCCTGTTGCCATGGGAACGTTATGAAGTGACGTAATTACGCGACGTGAACGTCATCGAAAAGCTGCAAACCCCGCGATGAAGCCACGATGAAACCGCAATTTTTGCAAGTTCCCGCAATTTCATCGCATAAAATTGCATAAATATCCCGCATATTCCATCGCATTTTTTAAGAAAACGTGCCGCATAATCAAGGATTTTTGCCCTCAACAATCACAAAAAAAAAATTCTGGAAGGACTGAACAGGGAGCGAAAGGAAGACCGCTGCTTCGGCTGCTTCGGCTGCTTCTGCGCCAGGTCCGGTTTCCCCCACCATCAAAAAAAACCATGTACTAGCTTCTCCAAGTCAGTACCCTTGAGCAAGGCACTGGCTCAGATCTGGAGTTGGTCCCCGGGGAGCTGTAAATGGCTTCCCACTGCTCCCCTTGAGGGATAGGTTAAATGCAGAGAATGGATTTCGCTACATGTATGTGTATGTGACAGTAAAGTGCCTTTCTGCTGCTACGGCTGCTTCGGCTGCTGCCCAACAGGCTCCAACAGGCTCCAACAGGCTCCAACAGGCTCCAACAGGCCAACGCTTCAGGCTCTGAGGCTCTGCAGACGTCCGGGCGTCGAGCCAAGCTGACGTAACGCGGCGCTGAGAACGCAGCCCTTACTGTAATTACACTGTTTAATGATTTAAGAACTCTGTCGCCTGGGCAGATCCAGCCAGTAAACAACAGACGTTTTCTCCTCATTTAAAAAACACCAGTTAAGAACATTCACTCACAGCTGAAAGGTTGACCCACAGGTTCTCAAACCTTTTGATCCAAAAACTCAACGGGCCCCCTGTCTCGCACCCGGCGCAGCGCAAAGCCCGACGCAAAGTGTCTTCGCTAGTTTAAGACCGACGCAGTTGTCGGTTTCTCGTCCAGCGCCCACGTCGTAAATAGCAAATGCACCTGCGCGCATGGGCGTGCTGGTCTTACAGGGAGGTGTGTTCAGGTGCATTCTGGGCGTGCTGGTCTTACAGGGAGGTGTGTTCAGGTGCATTCTGGGCGTGCTGGTCTTACAGGGAGGTGTGTTCAGGTGTGTTCAGGTGCATTCCGGGCGTGCT
>NC_050188.1:25274407-25339407 GCF_008315115.2 Sander lucioperca
ACGCCCTCATACTCTGCTTCTGACTGGCTAGTAGTCCTTACCTAGCTACTAGGTATCATGTCGTGATTAAAACGTGTTCTTTCCACCCGTAGTTTCCGGTCTGTTGGAGGAGTGGGGCGAGAACGCAGACGGCAGACCCGCGTCCGACCACTGCCTGGATCTGACCATGGCGGAGGGCGGGTACGAGTGCAAATACTGCAGCTTTCAGACGTCGGAGCTCAACCTGTTCACCATGCACGTGGACGCCGAGCATCCGGACGTCGTCACCAACACCTCGTACGTCTGCATGGAGTGTGACTACCACACCAAGAGGTATACAACGTGTGTGTGTGTGTATATATGTATATGGTGTGTGTGTCTCTATGTATGGTGTGTGTATGTATGGTGTGTGTGCACGTGTGCCTGTATGTATGGTGTGTGTGTGTATGTGTATGTATGGTGCGTGTATGTATGGTGTGTGTGTGTGTGTGCGTGTGCACGTCTGTATGTATGGTACGTGTGTATGTATGGTGTGTGTGTATATGTATGTATGGTGTGTGTGTGTGTGTGTGTTTGTGTATATGTATAGTGTGTGTGTGTGTGTGTATGTATGGTGTGTGTGTATGTATGGTGTGTGTGTGTGTGTGTGTGTGTGTGTGTGTGTGTGTGTGTGTGTGTGTGTCTCTGGAAATGTGCAATTTTAAGCTCATTAAACTATAAGAAAAAAAGTGCTATTACAGTTTTACTGCCACTGCTCCCATTACCCTCCGTAACACGCTCTCTTCCACTTCGCCTGACAACTCCTCTCCAAAACCAACAGCTGTGAGATAACAGAACTCAGCCATAGATTCACTCACTCAAAGCAGTTAGTAGGCGTGAAATAAAAACAGGACACGTCATTTCAGTGTGTGTAGTGTCAACTACGCTAACTAACCGCGTGTAGTGATTAAAACAAACAGACAACGGCTGTGTCTCAAAGACCGGGAAGCAGCCGGGACGTTGAGAATCCACCGTGAGAGGTGATGGATAGTTCCAGTCACTTCGTCATGTATTCACTTCGTTGAAACAAGAGAAGAAAGCCTCACTGAACTGAACAGGACAGAGAAACGTATATAAATGCTCTCTGCCCGCCGTATGCCAACGCCCAGTCTCTGCCCGGGCACGCCCCAGCTGGCCGCACATTTGTTGACAAACTCCGACGCACACGCGACGGTGTTAATGACGATTTATCCCTTTTTAAATGTGAATAAATGACAGTTACACTCACCGCCAGCAAATGCTCTTTCCGTTGTGATTGACGGTATCTTGACAACTCGCCGTTACCTTGTTTTAATGTGACTGTGTTGATGTGACTTGTACATTACAGCCACTCAAACAGGACAGAGTAACACGGCGGATATTTTAATTTTTTTTTTTTTTTGATGACTTTAGGGGCCATCCACACGGAAACGTTTTTTGGTGCAAACGCACATTTTTAGCATCGTTTGGGCCGATCGTCCACACGGATCCTGTAAACGCACTGCCTGAAAACACACTTTTTTGAAACCGGGTCCCAGGGTGAAAAAATTCGAAAACGGCTCTCTTTTGGCTTCGTCTGGATGGTGAAGCCGGCTTTTTATCATATCGATGATGTCATCGCCACACCCCTCGACCTCTCACCCGCAGTCCCGCACGGTCACACACGACTGCGGTGAAGCTAGCGAGCATATCCCATCTCAATGGTCAAACCAGCTCACTTCATTTAGCTAAATAGTTTGTCTCTGCTCCCTGACACTGTCCTCTGCTCTGCCGGTCCTGGATTCTACAAGATATATTGCTTGCGTTATGTAGCTAACGTTAAACATCGCTAAAGTAGACGCTAACGTTAGCTGCTATGGTTAGCTAGCTGTTTAAAAAGTGGAAGCTAGATAACTAGCTCCTTGAACGGATTATAGTAACTTTTACATGGCTTATTGTAGAAAAGCTACTGCAAGAAAAACGTGTAGATTATCAAAAAGACATTGGTTCATTGATGTATGTTTGACTGCCGATGTCTGCTAGTTAGCAGAGCTAATGTTAGCGCGCTAAAGAAGACGGGTTAAAAAAAAGATTGTTTGGTACGTGTGGACGTGGCCTTAATTAAGGCGGCAGGTGCGTGTTGCTAAGGCGGGCCGCCTAAACTGGAAAGTGCTGCGGGATACACTGCTATGCCGAAAAGGGAACAGAGAAAAGACCCTGCCCTGAAGTAGGAGCTGAAAGAGTTACAGGAACTGCGGCCAAGAGGAATTTAATAATCCCCAAAGAAAAAGGGTTCTAGGAACTGCAAAAATCCCTCCGGTCGGAAAGCGGCTTTAATCACGCTCATTCCGCTCGCCGTTTCCTGTAGCTACTTGGTCGGAAAGAGGCTATTAATGTTGTTTTTATGTGTATTTGTCGTGTGGTTGTAGCGTATTTATTGTTTTAAGCCATCAACCTGCTAGGGACTGCAGATGAAAATTAGCCTGTATGGCTAAATCTGGCACATTTACAAGTAGTTACAGGAACGTAGTTATAAGAACAGTCCACACCCAAAACCGTTTTTCTATTTGCATTTCACACTGGCCAAGTGGCCATAGGAACTGACCTTTTGTTATTATAATCACAGCCATCTAACCACCACTATGCGGAAAAGGGAACAGCGAAAAGACCCTGCCCTGAAGTAGGAGCTGAAAGAGTTACAGGAACTGCGGCCAGAGGGACTTAATAATCCCCAAATTGGTCCCCATTGGTTCTACTAACTGCAAAAATCCCTCCGGTCGGATAGCAGCTTTTGTGCTCATGTTGATAAATGTGCGTTGTCCCTTTTTTAAGTAAAGAAATAAAATAAACAAACACTGGTATAACCCACATTTCTTCCCCCGTCCAGTTACGACACCCTGCTGGCCCACAACGCTCGCCTCCACCCGGGCGAGGACAACTTCACGCGGACGATGGTGAGGCAGAACAACGAGACCGTCGTCCAGCAGACGGTCAACGACCTCACCTTCGACGGCAGCTTCGTCAAAGTGGAGGCCGACGAGGCGGAGGAGACGTCCCGCAAGAGCATCGCCCTCAGCAAGACGCCCATCATGAGGATCAGGAGCCGGCCGAGCCCAAGAAGTTCACCGCCGCCGCGCACAAGGCGGCGGCCGCCAGCGACGTCATCAAAGTGGAAAGCGACGACGAGGACGACGAGAACACGGAGCCGCCCACGCTGTCTCCGGCCCCGATGGCCCCCGCCGCCTCGGCCGCCGCCCCTCCGCGCCTCATCCCCGTGTCCGCGCCGCTGCAGGTGCACGCCGTCCCGCAGAGCATCGTGGTCAACAGCTCCAACGTGCTGCAGTTTAAAGGCGGCTCGGCGGAGGTGGCGGCGGCGGCGGTGGCGTGCTGCCTCCCGGGACGCTGGCGCAGGTTCTGTCGGCGCTGCAGAACCAGCAGAACTGCACGCAGACGCAGACGCAGCTGCTCATCCCCATCAGCAGCATCCCCACCTACAACACGGCCATGGACAACAACGTGCTGCTCGTCAGCGCCTACAACAGGTAACGCAAAGGGACGCAACCAATCCAGATTTTTGGGGTTCGGCCGAATACCGAATCCACTGGTTAAAGCGTAACTCTCGCCAAAATGCAACCTAGGGTCTTTTGTGAATGTACCTGAGTCAAACTTACGTTTAAAAGCATAATTGGGACGGAATCGCCACTTTTAAGATTTACCGTATTTTCGTTTTTTGGGTCAAATGGCCTTTTCAATGGGAGTGCTAGGGGGCACTTTTACGCTAGCCTCAAAATACTTATTTTTAAAACACTAACCGGCAATTTCCACCGGCTGCGTAACGGCTGAAGAACGTCGGCGGAGTCATTAGGTTCCATTAAAGTCAGTGTGTGTATTTCCACTGACGGCAGAACGTCTGCATCCCGACTCCGTCCCAGCTCCGGCGGTCCCAGCCCTCCGGAGCAGATACGCAGAGCTTCTATTTTTTAGGGGTGGTGATGGCGCAGTGGATATGACCCATGCCTTTGGTGTGGGAGATCTGGGTTCGATTCCCACTGCGATACATCAACCAATGGTCCCTGAGCAAGACACTTGCTCAGGACACATTGGTGTGACATATATAGCAATTGTAAGTTGCTTTGGATAAAAGCGTCAGCTAAATGACATGTAATGTAATGTAATTTTTGCGGGACGCCGGAGAGCTCCGCAGCAATTCAGCACACGGCAGACAGGAAGTCGAGCACAGAAACAAAATAAAAATCTTGTTAATTTTCAAAGTAAAATCCAGCCATGCTCACGGCGGATCATATCTCCCTGCACTACACCTTGAAAACACAGCTCAGAGTAGTTTCCCCTCTACTCCTCTGGATGGGAACAAACTTGTGGTGGTTTTTGTGGTTCTATTCTACGTGCATTGTGAGATCTCGTGGGTCCTCGAGACTCAGCTGTCAGTCATGGCCGCAGCCGTGCCGCAACAAATCCGGACCTGGTGGGTGTTGACGGACGGTGGAGCACGCAGCCGTTCTGCATTCAGTGGAAATCCAGAGTAAGAAGGCTCGACACAACATGAGACTTTGCTCCAAGTATGACCAGGGGCTCTACACCTTAACGAAAGCGTTGACAACATTGTTTGTGTACACAGAGTTTACTAAAAAGAAAGGTTTTCAACAACTCACCGTAGGTCTTGTTGTTTAGCTCCTTAGTGTTTTAAAAATAGCTATTTTGAGGCTAGCATCAAAGTGCCCCTAGCACTCCCATTCAAAAGGCCATTTGACCGAAAAAACGAGAATACGGAACATCTTAAAGTGGCGTTTCCATCCTAAATATGCTTTTAAACGAAAGTTTGACTCGGGTACATTCACAAAAAGACCCTATAGGTTGCATTTGGCGAGAGTTGCGCTTTAAGACTGAAAAAATAATACCGAATCCTCCTCCCATCCTCAGTCCGTTAACACAGTAAACACATTAATGACGTAAACAACGTCCACAGCAGCGTATTTTTCATTTTATTTTATTTTAACTGTAAAAAAAAGAATAGGCAACATTATAAGTGGAAAAAACTGTTTTGACAATGACCATAGGCCTATGTTTACCGTATCTCAAGATCCAATCAATATCCAAAATATTAGCCTTTTAGATTTATAATCCCATAAAGTAGGCTACTAACGGTCGTCCGGTTACCACCAGTTCTTAGCTGTGACTGTCCTTCCTTTGCCGTACCCGAAGTTGCTGCATTTGGGCTGCTGTCTGTAGATTCTTCTTGCACAACTCGTATTCTTTCGGATGTTTCATACGCAAACGCTTATGGCGCTTTTCCATACATGGTACCTGCTCGACTCGCCTCGACTCTACTCGCCTTTTTTCCATTACGAAAAAAAGTACCTGGTTATCTGCTAACAGGTACTTTTTTTTAGTACCTCCTCAGTCGAGGTTCCCAGCGAGCTGAGGCGAGCTGAAAAGGTGACGTGAAAGCGACAGACGGGGGGGGGTGTCCTGAACAAACCCGCTATTTTTAAACGGTTTAGCCAGCTGTGTTTTTTTTTGCTGCCTCCAGCTTCTTCTAAAACAAAATGTGTCTTCTGGCAACACACACACCTTCCACGTTCTGTGTGTGTGTCGCGTTAGGTCACGGCAGTTTACTGTGGCGCCGCTTGTTTCAGTTCTGCGGAGGCTCCAGGCAGAGCTTTCACCGTATCCTGCGTACCGGCTCCACGCGCACACCAGCTGACAATGTATACATCAGGCCACATATTACACAGGCTACGGCGAAAGCTCTGCGTGGAGCCTCCACAGAACTGTAAAACAAGCTCAAGTGGTCTGTGTTTATACTTGTGCGCTGCATGGTGTGTGCGTCGAGCCGGCATACGACCAGCCACGCTGAGGCGGTACTAAAATCTGAAATGGAAAACGGACGCACAGTGTGCACGAGTCGAGTCGAGTAGAGGCGAGGCGAGCAGGTACCATGTAATGGAAAAACGGCATTAGAGTGTTTCCTCTATGTTGATTTGGAAATGGTGGCCCGCCACGCCAAAATATCTGCCGCCACGTATCAGAAATAGGGCAGCCGCTCAATGTAGTCGCGGTCGCCTTTTTAAATGACCCTGCCTGTCGGAAAGCCTGTCCAGGTGGCGAGGCAACAGACTTTTTATGTATTCCTTTTCTTCATTCTGTCTGGTTTGTGCGTTCGTGAGGAAAACGTGAGTATTGTACATGTGGAGTTTGTTGTGTGACACCATGCAGGACAAATATATCTGTATAGTTTCACTATTTAGATCAAAGTTATGGCAGGAGTTGTCATGAAAGCCTTATTTTCCTTTCTCCACGGCACACTCATAGTCTCCTTAGGTCATCATCGCTGTTAATATGTGATAACGCCGGTTTATATCACACTCTGTGTGCCCTGAGTGTTTATATGTTAAAGTTAACTTTATAATATAGTGTAGGAGGTAGGGTTGCATGATATTGAGTCGATATATCTTGCACCCCTACTAGGAGGTTATTGTGAAGTGAATCTGGATTTAACCACCTTGTGATTTAGTCAACGCTCCATGTCTGTAGCCTACTTGTAACACTGCTACAGCTACAGCTAATATCATTGTGCACTGTAAGTTTATAGCTGCTGCTTTTAGTTCACTCAGGTCAGTCCCCCTCCGTTTCACTGCCGACATAATGCACTACCGTAGTTTTTGTTGCAGCGAAGTGTGAGTTTCCGTTTCATACGTAAAACCTTGTTGTTGTTCGGACAGACCTGCCCCCACTTACTAAAACAATCCTAAAGGAGACACTGGTTTGAACGGCGGTGATGTGTGTATAGTTTAGGGTCCTCGCCACCACCAGACTAATCAGCATTGCAGATTGAACATGTAGCTGGACTTGAATGGCCTTCTTTTGACTGAAAGTGCTGCCAAACTACACTTATTCTGCTCACCAGTTCCATTTCCACTTTTCACAGCCTGCTGCGTTGAACGCTCCCACTACGTAAACACCTTCCCGTAATCAACGGCGCCGTCATTACGTCGACCGCGTAGTCCAAGCGTAGGGTTCGGATCGGTGGAAAAAAATTCTAGGGCTCGGCAGAAACCGACCCGTTCAAAACGCCCATATTCGGTCGAATCCGAAGCCGAATCCTGGATTCGGTGCATCCCTGGTAACGCAAAGCGTTCATCATCTCTCAGGAGAGTTTTAGGGAAGGCACGATACATCGTATTGCCATCGCGATATCAACCTGCCGCAATAAACCTATCGTGAATGCTGCGATATATCGCGACATACACTCTGAGATCTTTGTGTTAGTTGAAAGGTAACTTTACCTGATGAAGGTCTGAGACCGAAACGTTGTATTTTTCTAAATAATTATTGCTTGCGTAATAGGCTGTCAACGACTATTCTAATTTGAATATATATTCGATAGTTCTAAAATACTATTTCGAAGGTGAAAATTCATATTCGAATTATGTGGAAAAAAAATAATTTTAAACCGTTATGCGCACATTGCGCAGAGAGTGTGAGGCGAGAGAGAGAAAGTGCTCGAGTGAGCTCTAGAGGGGTAATATCCTTCACCCCTGACCCGTTTTCATGCCTGGAAGAAGAGGAAGGGAAGAAAGGAAGGAGGAAAGGAAGGAAGGAAGGAAGGAAGAGGGAGGGAAGGAAGGAAGTGGGAGAGGTTCCGATACTGCCTAAAATGCTGGTATCGGTATGCGGTCTTGGCCATCAGTTGATTTACTTGTTTTTGTGTAGGTATACGTTGTCAAATATGTTTAAACTTACATAGACTACCTATACAAGTAGTTATGTCTCTTTGTATCATTTGTCCTGTTATTGATGTAATTGTATTGACAAAATGCACATGCGCAACCAGATTCGAATAGTTCGAATATTATGTCTTTTTTTAGAGGGAATATTCGAACGTCATTTTGAGCATTTTGACAGCCTATTGCGTAATGGTCAGTGTGCGGGACTCTTCTCTAAGCTTTTGATCTGCTACTTTGATCATATCCTACGCACCTGCCCAACAAAAGAGGTGTGCAACAAAGCTTTCTTACGTGTTAGTTGAAAGAAAATATCGGCAGAAAACTGCACTTTAAAATGTAAATTCTTTTTTTCAGTGGTTCTTTTTTAATGTTCAATTTATTTAGCAGAATACTGAAAGCAGCAGGAAAGGCAGGACTGAGTACACTTTGATATCTTTTATTTATTGCAAGTACTGTCGTAATATTCAACAAAGTTATCACAAATCTCCGTCATTTCGTGCAGCCCTCCACTGTAATAATTAGAGGTGTGAAATTAATCAAATAATCGATGCATTGAATCGTGGACGTGGACGATGCTGCATCGATAGTCGGCCGGGCCGTAATCGATTATTTTGTTTACAATTTAATGTATGCCTAACAACCTTTCTGTTTACATATTCTGGTATGTTTTGCACATTCAGGAAGCACCATGTGCTCAGTGCTGTAGTTTTATGTATCTATTATGTATTATTTAGTATCAGAGCACTGCAGAATGTTTGGTTTTTGAAGCTTGAAAAGCTACGAATTAAATATCCTATATGGCTTTAATAGAAAAATGTATTTGCCGCATCGAGATATCGAATCGCTGACATGATAATCGAATCGGGAGATCAGTGAAGATTCACACCTCTAGTAATAGTCACTCTGTTTTTATTTTATTTTTTTACTTCCTTAATGTCCAATGTTCCATTAAGTTTATCTATATATAATGAAACAGTTGTACATTTTTTTGTAATTGTATATATTTGTGTGTAGTATTATATTATTATTTCATGTATATTGTTTCCTATTATTTAATGTTTACTCTGTATGTGTGCTGTGTGTCTGATATTTTGCTGCTGCAACACCGTTATTTCCCATTTTTTGGGAATTCATCTATCTATCTATCTATCTGTCGTCTACTGTCTACTCCTACCTACCTATCTGTCTGTCTGTCTATCTGTCTACCTACCTACCTATCTATCTGTCTGTCTGTCTGTCTATCTGTCTACCTACCTACCTATCTATCTGTCTGTCTGTCTGTCTATCTGTCTACCTACCTACCTACCTATCTGTCTGTCTATCTGTCTACCTACCTACCTATCTATCTGTCTGTCTGTCTATCTGTCTACCTACCTATCTATCTATCTGTCTGTCTATCTATCTGTCTACCTACCTACCTACCTATCTATCTATCTATCTATCTATCTATCTATCTATCTATCTATCTATCTATCTAACAGCTCAGTTTGTAGAAAACTAAACGGTCCAACTGTGATTCCTGTGCGGTAGGTTTCCGTACCCCTCGGTGTCGGAGATCATGGGCTTGGCCTCGCAGACGAAGTTCAGCGAGGAGCAGATCAAAGTGTGGTTCTCCGCCCAGAGGCTGAAGCACGGAGTCAGCTGGACGCCGGAGGAGGTGGGTGCTTCACAGAGACGCTTTTCACACCACATCCACATCCACGCCCGGCTTTGGGCTGCAGGTCACACTTAACGTCCTCGCGTCAAATTTGACCCCTTTTCAAAGTTTCTACGTCAGAAATTTGGAGTTTCTTTCAACCAAATTGCCCCCCAAAAAAAACTTGTAAAAGTAGGGCTCCAACTAACGGTTGTTTTCATCGTCTGTTTGAGCTGTGGGTTATTTTCTGGATGAATGGATGAGTTGTTCGGTCTCTAAAATGTGGATCAGTGTTTCCCAAAAAGCCCAAATGACGTCCTCACAGGTCTTGTTCTGTCCCCAACTCAAAGATATTCAGTTTACTGTCCCAGAGGAGCAGAGAAGTCGCAGTCGTCTGTCTCGAGTATAGTGTGTTACACTAGCGTCACGTGCAGTCTATGTTTCTGTTTCCTGTAACGTCTGTTTCAGAGCATCAGAGAGAAGTGCAGGCGTATCAGCGGCACCAGAATGAGGCACCGAATCGGCGTTGCTATTCCTGCAGCAGCAGGATGTGTTACGAGGAAGTACGGCAAAATAGTAGCCTGTTAGGCACGACGCAAAGCCGAGTGAAGTGAAAATAAATTAATAATGGCGGCATGCGATTAATACAATATGAACGCGTTATGCTCGACCCTTAATCGCATCGCGATTAACGCGTTAATGCTGACAGCCCTTATATATTATATATATATATATTATATATTATATATAGTATTATTATCTATATATAATAATTAAACCAGCAGCTTGCAGCTTAATACTGACAAAACACCACAGAAACATTTCAGCCTGCATGCACGTTCTTTCAAAAGAACGATATTCGAATATCCGGATCCAGCTCTAGAAAGAACCAAGCAGGCCGACCTTGTTGCACGATCCAGATTTTCTTTCCAAACTTGCCATTTCAGCGTGTAGCTCGCTAGCTCAACGTTTGAGAACGGCAACACACGCAGAGCGGATGTCTGGCTTTATTTTGGATAGGGCTGGGGGGTAACGATTATTTATTAAACGATTAATCGCTCCATGTTGCACTTAAGCTCCACCATACAGCCCAGCAGCCCCGGTGTGATGTGTGCGAGAGGAGGAGACTCCGCGCATGACACGTGTTACATTTTGTAACTGTAGTCCAACTTGTGTAACTTTTTGGACACATTTGTTACTTTGGCCTGAATATAGCGTATATATATATATATATATATATATATATATATATATATATTAATATATATATATATATATATATATATATAATATATATATATAATATTTCTGATTATGGCATAGCTTTCTCCCCACCCAATTAGGCTAATAAAGTAATGATTAAAAAAACACAAATGCTGATCAAGGGAGAATCTAAACTCTAGTCGCTACAGGCCTAATTTTGGAAACGTGCTCCCGTTGATAACGTCTCGTACTCCTTCTCTCTGCAGGTGGAGGAGGCGAGGAGGAAGAAGTTTAACGGCACGGTGCAGACCGTCCCTCAGACCATCACTGTCATCCCGGCCAACATCGCGGACCCGCCACCAATGGCCTGCAGTCCATTTTCCAGACCTGCCAGATCGTCGGCCAGCCGGGCCTCGTCCTCACGCAGGTCGCCGGCAGCAACAGCGCCGTGCCGGTTGCCTCGCCCATCACGCTCACGGTCGCGGGCGTCCCCGGCAACCAGCCCAAAGCCGCCGAGCCGTCCACGTCGGAATCAAAGACCGAGATGTCGGCCAGCGCGGCAGCAGCGCTCAGCGCGGACGCGTCTGCGCGGCCAAGCCGAAGAAGTCCAAAGAGCAGCTGGCGGAGCTGAAGGCGAGCTACGGTCGCAGGCAGTTCGCCACGGAGGCGGAGATATCGCGGCTCATGCAGGTCACCAAACTCTCCAAGCGAGCGATTAAAGAAATGGTTCAGCGACACGCGCTACAACCAGAGGAACTCCAAGGATCACCACGTCCTGCTGGGCGAAACGCCGCCCGCCCCCAAAGCGCCGGTGGCAGGAGGAGCACGGGGACCGAGGACCAGCGCTAGCCTCAACGACGGCGCCAACAACAGTGACAGCGCGGCGGCGGCGGCCGCTGCCACCATCATCATCGACTCCAGCGTACGACGCCAGCGATTGCTCCCGACTTCCGCCAACCGCCCCAACGGGCTCCACCAGCGACCCGCGGGTCAAGTTCCGCCACGCCTTCCCCGACTTCACGCCGCAGAAGTTCAAGGAGAAGACGCCCCGAGCAGCTGCTCGTCCTGGAGGCCAGCTTCCAGAGGTCGGACACGCCCTCAGACGAGGAGCTGAGCCGGCTGCGCGCCAAGACGAAGCTGACCCGGCGCGAGGTGGACGCCTGGTTCACCGAGAGGCGGAAGACGCCTTTGGCGGCGCAGGCCAACGAGGACGACGACGGCGAGGGGGACGGGGAGAAGGCGAAAGGGGGTAGGGGTTGTAACGATACACACACACACACACACACACACACATATATTATATATATATACTATATATATATATATATATATATATATATACATACATACCTACATAATACATACACACACACACACACACACACACACACACACACACACACCACACACACACACACACACACACACACTCACTATCTTTGTGGGGACCCCCTCATTGACATAATGCATTCCCTAGCCCCTACCCTAACGTTAACCATCACAAATAAATGCCTAACCTTAACCCTTACCCTCACCCTAACCATAACCTAATTCTAACCCTAATCCTAAAACCAAGTCTAACCCTCAAACAGACCTTTAAACTTGTGGGGTCCCAGCATTTTGGACCCACAAGGCTGTGCAGACCCCACAAGTATACTGTATCCCCGGTTTTTGGACCCCCACGATATAGTAAAACAAGCACATATACGCACGCGCACACACACACACACAACACACACACCCACACACCAACACACACACACACTGTGTGATATCAGTAATATTGTACCGTTATAGTACGATATGGTGATTAAACCTGTAATTTACACCCCTAGAAAGCGTCCTGTGCGGCGCTGTCGTCCTCGGGCTCGGGAGCGGCAGAGCACGCCGCCCTCCGGCAGGAAGGCGATGAAGAAGACGCCGGAGCAGCTCCACATTCTGAGAAGGCCTTTGTGCGCACGCAGTGGCCGACGGCCCGAGGAGTACGACCAGATGTCGGAGGAGACGCGGCCTGCGAGGACGTACATCGTCAACTGGTTCGGAGACACGCGCTACGCCTGCAAGAACAGCACCTGAAGTGGTACTACCTCTACCAGAGCGGGAAGGTAAAACCACCTTTCTGTCTCGGATCGAGTATCTCGCGTACAAGATATCGTACCAGAAATTACTGGTTGAAATTAAGTCACCTTTTAGAATATTACTTTGGAGTAAAAGTCTTAGTCTTAAGTCAGATACAGTATTAGGGGACCACTAAGGTCTATATAAAGAGACTTCAGATACAGTATTAGGGGACCACTAAGGTCTATATAAAAGAGACTTCAGATACAGTATTAGGGGACCACTAAGGTCTATATAAAAGCATCCAAAGGGCACCATGTCATGGGACCTTTTAAACTAACATGAATGTATGTATTTTTAAGGTGGACGAGGCGCGTGAACGGCGGAGCGAAGACCCCGAAGAAGTCCAGGAAGCGTTTCCGTGGTTGGTCACGTAGGACACGCCGGCCGTACCCCTGCAAGCGTCTCGCCACAGGGGGGCGCCACCACCATCAAGGTCTGTCTGTCTCGCAGATTAGATTATTATTAGGTACACCTGGCTCAAACCAAAGCACCCCTATAACAGAGACGTGTTTGGTTTATAACTGTCATGTGTGTCTGACAGTTATCTGTCTGTATAAAGCATCCAAAAAGCAGCATGTCATGGGAACTTTTAAAGAAACTTTTTGAAAAGGGTCAAATTTGACCTGAGAACAACCGGAGGGTTTAATAGTAGTAGTATTATGTGTTTCCGTTAATTCACGTCTCTCCGTTCCTACAGGTGAAGTCCGGTAAGTCGTTCCTGAAGGACTACTACCTCACCACGACCGAGCCCTGAGCGAAAGAGACCTGGACGACCTGGTCACCAAGTCCAGCATGAGCTACGAGCAGGTGAGGGACTGGTTCTCGGAGACGGCCAGGAGCGGGCGGCAGGAGGGGAGGGAGCCCTTCAGTGACGAGGAGGCCGCGGGAGAGGACGAGGAGGAGGAAGAGGAAGAGGAAGAGGAAGAGGAGGAGGGGAGGAGGAGGACAGCAGCAACGGCCAGGGCATGCAGACAGCGAAAGAAGAGATGGAGGTGAAAGAACAAGGAGAGGAGGCCACTGATGACGACTGTAACGAGGAAGAGGAGGAGGAGGAGGAGGAGGAGGAAGAGGAGGAATCCGAAGACGGCAGCCAATCACAGCCTCAGATCCAGGAGGAATCTAAAGACGTCAGCCAATCACAGCCTCAGGCAGAAGAGCAGACATGAGCAGACAGGTGAGGCTTTGAGTTTGTTTCTCACTAACCCAGAGATTTAAATTGGTATTAATTTACACTCGCAGTCTCAGTGTTAGTGTAGGGCTGCAACTAACTATTGCTTTCATTGTTGATTAATCTGGTCATGACATATTATACCATGACTTCTATGACATACTATACTATGACTTTTTCGATATACTAATACTATGAGTTTTTTTGACATACTAGACTATGACTTTTTTGTTCTACTATGACTTTTTTGACATACTATACTATGACTTTTCATCACAGTCAAACATTATTATACTATGACTTTTTTTTATCACTTTTTTGACATAATATACTATGACTTTTTTCGACATACTATACTATGACTTTCATCACTTTTTCGACCTAATATACTATGACTTTTTCATCACTTTTTTCGACATACTATACTATGACTTTTTATCACTTTTTCGACATAGTATACTATGAGTTTTCTTGACATACTATGACTTTTTTCGATATACTATACTATCACTTTTATCACTTTTTTCGACTACTAACTATACTGATACTATGAGTTTTTTTGACCTACTATACTATGACTTTATCACTTTTTCGACATACTATACTATGACTTTTTCGACATACTATACTATAACTTTTTCGACATACTATACTATGACTTTTTAATCACTGTATTCGACATACTATACTATGACTTTTTTAACATATTATTACTATGACTATCACTTTTTTCGACATAATATACTAGACTTTTTCAATATACTATATATGACTTTCATCACATTCGACATAATATACTATGCACTGTTTTATCACTTTTTTGACATAATATACTATGACTTTTCATCACTTTTTTGACATAATATTACTATGACTTTTCATCACTTTTTTCGACATACTATACTATGACTTTTTTGACATACTAGACTATGACTTTTCCACTTTTTCGACATACTATACTATGACTTTTTCGACTACTATACTATGACTTTTTCGACCTCATATAATATGAGTTTTTGACAGACTTATATGCGTTTTTTGACATACTTACTGCTTGTTTATCACTTTTTCGACATAATACTATGACTTTTTTCGACATATATACTATGAGTTTTTTGACATACTATACTATGAGTTTTTGACATACTATACATGACTTTTTATCAATTTTTTCGACATACTATACTATGACTTTTTTGACCAAAATATACGTATGAGTTTTTTTGACATACTATCTATGACTTTTTCGATATACTATACTATACATTTTATCACTTTTTGACTTACTATACTATGACTTTTTCGACATAATATACTATGACTTTTTTGACAAACTATACTATGAGTTTTTTGACATACTATACTATGACTTTTTCGACATATTATACTATGACTTTTTATCACTTTGTCAAACATAATATACTATGACGTTTTTATCCTTTTTCAACATAATATACTTGACTTTTTTATCACTTTTTGCGACATAGTATACTATGACTTTTTTCAACATACTATACTATCACTTTTATCACTTTTTGACATAATATACTATGACTTTTTTGACATACTATACTGTGACATTTTCATCACTTTTTCGACATACTTACTAGACTTCTGTCGGACATACTATACTATGACTTTTTTCACTTTTTTCAAATACATACTAGACTTTTTATCTCTAGACATACGATACTATGACTCATTTTTCGACAACTAATACCCTGACTTTTTTCGAGATACTATACTATGACTTTTTATCCAGTTTCGACATACTATAACTTTTAGACATTACTATACTAGGACTGTAATCACTGTATTCGACATACTATACTATGACTTTTTCAATCACAATTTTAACATAGCTATACTATGACTTTTTTATCACGTTCCGACATACTATACTATAACTTTTTCGACATACTATACTATGACTTTTTAATCACTGTATCGACCATACTATACTATGACTTTTATCACAATTGTCAACATATTATACTATGACTTTAGTCACTTTTTCGACATAAGTATACTATGACTTTTCAATATACTATACTCGACTTTTCATCAATGTCGACATGATATACTATGATTTTTTTATCACTTGGTTTGACATAATATACATGACTTATTTAGGGACATACTTTAGTTACTATGACTCATCGACTCTTTTTTCTGGGATCTAATTGGGGTGACGCTATTGAGGTGAGCTTTTTCATCACTTTTTTCGGAATATATATACTATGACGTCTTTCGACATACAGACTAGGACTTTTTATGACTTTTTTCGAATACGACTACTATGACTGTTTTGATCATACGATATATGAACTTTTTATCACTTTTTCAACATACGGATATCTATGACTTTTTCGACATACTAGACTTGTTGACCACTACTATACTAGGACGTTCTGTATCTATCAACAGCCTATTCTATGACTTTTGTTATCTTTCTTGTGAACCTAGCTACTACTAGACGGTTTTTTGGACATACTGTATACTAAACTATTTTATCACTTTTGCTGAATACTTCTACGTGCCTTTTTGCGACTAATATACTATGATGTTTTTCTTGTTTGACATTACTATACTTGCTTGTTGTGATCATAATATACTATGACTTTTTCGCTACTTCTACTATACTATCATGTTTATCACTTTTTGACATACTATACTATGGACTTTTTCGACATACTATACTATGGCTTTATCAATCTTTTTCGACATACTATACGATGACTTTTTTCTCCGACAGTTACTATACTATGACGTTTATCACTTTTTTCACTAATATACTATGACTTTTTTATCGACTCTTTCCGACCATATATACCTGTCGACGTTTGTTTCAGTCTATACTATACTCTGACTTTTTCATCACAGTTTCGACATAATATACTTATGACTTTTTATCCCTTTTGTGACATAAGATACCATGACTTTTTCGACATATAGACTATGACTTTTCATCACTTTCTCGACATAGTCTACTATGACTTTTCAGATTTTTATTAGACTACGTATACTAGACTTTTTTCGACGATACTCTACTATGACTGTTTTATGAATTTTCGACATACTATCCTATGACTTTTTCATCCCTTTTTTCGCCATTAGTACTATGCACTTTTTCATCACTTTTTTCGACAGACTATGACTATGACTGACCGACATATACCTCTGCCTTTTTGCGACTATCATATCCTAGCGGTTTGTTTGGACCTACTATACTAGGAGTTCTTTTTGACTTTCTATGACTCGAGGACTCTTGTTATCACAATTTTCTCTTCGACCTACTATACTATGACTTTCTGTTTATCACATTTGTTTCGATCGTAGACATATACTATGACTTGTTTCGACATAATATACTAGTGGACTTTTTTGACAAACTATCTCACTGAGTTTTTGTACTTACTATACTAGGACTTTTTCGGACTTATTTTTGACTATAGCTATACTTTGGATCACTTTGTTGACTATACGAACTATGACTTTTTGTCGACATGTATACTATGACTTTTTTCATCACTTTTTTCAACAGAATATCCTATGACTTGTTTATCACTTTTTTCATAGCCATAAGATATATGACTGTAATCACTTTTGCGACATCGTATTACTATGACTTTTTTCAACTGACTGATCACTGATCACTTTTATCACTTTGCTTTTTTTGACATAATATACTATGACTTTTTTTCGACATACTATACTGTGACTTTTCATCACTTTTTTCGACAACTATACTATGACTTTCTTCGACATACTATACTATGACTTTTTTCACTTTTTTTCACATACTATACTATGACTATTTGGGCAATTTGGTTGAAAGAAACTCATATTTCTGTTATCAAAATCTTTGAAATGGGTCAAATTTGACCCGAGGAAGGTTTAAACATTTTTTATTTCGATGTAAAGAAGACAGCGTTCTTAAAGCGTAACTCTCGCCAAAATGCAACCTATAGGGTCTTTTTGTGAATGTATCGAGTCAAACTTTCGTTTAAAAGCATATTTAGGACGGAATCGCCACTTTAAGATGTACCTTATTCTCGTTTTTCGGTCAAATTACCTTTTGAATGGGAGTGCTAGGGGCACTTTAAGGTGGTTACACACCAACCAGACGGCCCGACCGTCGGCAGTAAAAGTCAGTCGAACTGATCAGTCGGGTCCCCGAGGTCCAAAAAGTGCCTCAAACACACTGAGGAGACGCCGACTTGAGTGTACTCTCTGCACGTGCGTGAAACGTAATACGTTTCCATAGCAGCAGGCGGCGCTGCTCTGTATTGTTTCCATTAACAGTCTATGATTATTTCCCAGAAAATGAGAACCGGTAGCTGATTGGACGACGCGTCACGTGGGTTCTTTTTTCCCCGGAAATTCACAGCCAGACTGTCATGGCGGATCTCATATTTGACTAAAATAGTTCACCACGAACGTGTTTCTGAAAACATTTAGAGAGAAATAGGCCGTGCAGTTGCTGAATCTGTCTTCATTTCAGATCACAAGGTCAGTTAAAAGATTTTCGTCAGATTTTGAGCGGCTCATCCGCTCCCCATTTCCGGGTGAGTCCCGACTGCCCTGTCTCCGACTGATGTCAGGTCGGCCAACATGAAGCCGACGGCTCCTCGGGCGGACGACGGCACGAACACACGGAACAGACTCGAGTCACCGACCTCGCCAGACGGTCCGACGGCCGATAATCGCTCTGTGTGTCAGCGCCCTTAAGCGTAACTCTCATTAACTAACTTTTGTTTAAAAGCATATTTAGGACAGAATCACCACTTTTAAGATTTACCGTATTTTTCGTTTTTTGGTCAAATGGCCTTTTGAATGGGAGTGCTAGGGGCACTACTATGCTAGCCTCAAAATAGCTATTTTTAAAACACTAAGAAGGCTCGACACAACATGAGACTTTGCTCCCAGTATCACTAGGGCTCTACACCTTAACTACACCGGTTACCGAGGGATTATCCTAAATCTGTGGCTGCTTGTTTTGATATCGACTCGTTCTGACTGCCGAGGTGGTAGCGGCCGGAACAACAAGATGAACAAGACAACGGTGAGTTGTTAAACCTCTTTAGTAAACTCTGGGTACACGACAATGTTGTCAACGCTTTCGTTGTGTTGGTGTAGAGCGGTAACCGTGGATTTCAACAGGATGCGGAACGTCTGCGGACCGGCTGCGTGCTCCGCCGTCCGTCAATACCCACCAGGTCCGATTTGTTGCGGAGATCTCGCGAATTCACGTATGTTCGCGCGATATAACAGGATGTAGTTTCTATAAACAGAACCACAAACCAACACTAGTTAGTTTCCATCCAGAGGATAGAGGGGAAACTACTCTGAGCTGTGTTTTCAAGGTGTAGTGCAGGGAAATATGATCCGCCGTGAGCACGGTGGATTTTACTTTGAAGTTTTAACCGGATTTTTATTTTGTTTCTGTGCTCGACTTCCTGTCCCGCACTATCTGCCGTGTGCTGAATTGCTGCGGAGCTCTCCGGCGTCCGGCAACCATAGAAGCTCTGGTATCTGCTCCGGAGGGCTGGGACTGACGGAGCTGGGACGAGTCGGGACGCAGACGTTCTGCAGTCAGTGGAAATACACACAATGACTTTAATGGAACCTAATGACTCCGCCGACGTTCCGGAGACGTTACGCATCCAGTGGAAATTGCCGGTAAGCGGCGCTCTAGTGTGGCTTGATTTTACGTTGAAAAAGCCCGGTAAAACTGCAACCCACCATTGAATCAAATACAACTTTCCTCTTATCTGTGAAATCAGCATGTGACCCGTTTCAACTCCACCCCTCAAGAATCGGAATCCAGAATCGATAAGAACCGAATCGGATGGGTGGGAGTGTGGGGGAGTGTGTGGATGGGTGGGTGGGTGGGTGTGGGTGTGTGTGGGGAGTGTGTGGGTGTGGGTGTGTGTCTGGGGAGTGTGTGTTGTGAGAGAGTGACTGTGATTGCCGGTAGCTTCAGCGCAAGTAGCGACTCTATAGTCAGTGAGAGAAACAAATCGTCTCCTCTGTTCTTTCTGACCACGGTGGGAAATCTGGAGCAGGAGAGTTAAACCCCTCTCCTTGATTTCACGTTGTTCATGGAGAAGGAGAACCAGGAAATGAGTCGGGGGAAATGCGCTACCAAGCCCCGCAGCTGAGCGGCGTGCGTCGCCGCGGCCGAGCGCCGTGTAGTTACATTTGAAATGCGTGAAAAAGCCTCGGAATCTGAATTGAAAACAAGGTTTACAAGCAAACACATTTACAAAAAATAATGCCCATAACAAGTTCGAATTCAAATATTAAGGGCTGCCTAATATTCGTTCGATATCATTATTTTTTTAATATTCGAATTATATTCGAATAACGAAGTTCGGAGTCAAGCCCTAATTGGAATCGAATTGTTAAAATCCAAACGATGCCCAACCCTAGGAGGGGTTAATGTGAAGATTAGAAGAAGAAGATGAAATATTAAAAACACATCGACTCAAACCTGTTTTTTTCACTTTTTTATTTTTTGCTTGCTTTTTGACAAAGAGAAATCCATGAAAGTCGAGATATATAAATAAATAAACTAGAACGGTTGGCTGTTAAAGCAACTTAAAGAAAACTTCCAGAGCTCATATATAAAATCTCAACTCGCCGCTGATTGTACATCCTAACGGAGAAGGAAGAGAAGCACAGAGAGAAAGCAAAATCAAAGCTCATGTCTTTGTCTTTAAATCTTAACCCCCCACGTATGAAAGTTTAAAAAGTTCCCGTGGGAACCGAGCCAAGTGCGTGTGGTTTCTCGTCCCTAAAATATCGTCTGAAAAACCTGAAAGATATCGCTGTACTAGTTCACCCGTATCTGAGCAAATACAAAGCACTATACTCTTTTTTTTAAATTTTATTGTTTAAAGTGATGCACTTACTTTGGTGGCGAGGACAAAACAGAAAAAAGACGCCATCGGAAAGACGTATTTATTATGGTGTACTCGTATTTGTCATGCATACGTATTGAAGTAAAGAAAACTGTCGTTAAAAGTGTAAATGGTCCAACCCGTTCTCACTCCGAACTCGTAAAATAAGGACGTTTGGACAGTGGCTGTCAGCGTCTGATGCGACGAAAAGGCGTCTTTCAGCGTGTTTGTGTAACGCACCGGGAGAGCAGCAGTTAGAGGATTTAGACCGTCGGACCGTCTGGCGAGGTCGGTGACTCGAGTCTGTTCCGTGTGTTCGTGCCGTCGTCCGTCCGAGGAGCCGTCGGCCTTCATTTTGGCCGACCTGACATCAGTCGGAGACAGGGCAGTCGGGACTCACCCGGAAATGGGGAGCGGATGAGCCGCTTAAAATCTGACGAAAATCTTTTAAACTGACCTTTGTTGATTTGAAATGAGACAGATTCAGCAACTGCACGGCCTATTTCTCTCTTAAAATGTTTTCAGAAACACGTTTCGGTGAACTATTTTAGTCCATATGAGATCGTATTCTGAACGAGCCGCCATGACAGTCTGGCTGTGATTTCAAGAGAAAAAAGAACCACGTGACGCGTTCGTCCATCAGCTGCCGGTTCTCATTTTCTGGGAAATAATCATAGACTGTTAATGGAAACAATACAGAGCAGCGCCGCCTGCTGCTATGGAGACGTATTACGTTTTGCGCACGCGCAGAGCATACGCTCAAGTCGGCGTCTCCTCAGTGTGTTCTGAGGCACTTCGGGACCCGACTGATCAGTTCGACTGACTTTACTGCCGACGGTCGGCCGTCTGGTTGGTGTGTCAGGGCCCTTAGAGAGTAGTATGTAAGGAGGTTGGTTGGGGGGGTGGATGGGTCAAACACAGGACTTTCACCCAGGAGAGCGGGGTTCATGTCCCGCTTGTCATGCTTGCTATAGTCGTTTTTTTTCTTTCCTCCCGCGTTTCACGGAACCGTACGCCCACCCCACGACCCTTTCCTTAACATAACTGCGTCAAAAGGGACAGCAATAGTCCCGACCAAGCGCGTTTACTTATAGCGCTAAAGGGACGGCAATAGTCCCGACCAAGCGCGTTTACTTATAGCGCTAAAGGGACTTTTTTTAGCGTCAATAAGAACGACAAAGGCGCCTGACCGAGCGTCCGTATTTTACGAGATGAGTGTGAGAACCTGTTGAATGGTCACAATATTAATTATTAAAGTTTGTAGCTTAAACTGACTGAGAGGTAAAGTTGCCTGTTTTCCTGAAGTACAGCACACATGCCTTTCTTGTTTTTATTTTGTTTTATTTTTGGACAAAAAAAAAAACACAAACAGGATTTTGGGGTCATCTCCCTTTCACGTCGATCGACTCTGATAAATCTGCTCGTTGTCTTAAAGGAGAATTATGGTCGATTTCAACCCGTAGCTCTGTTGTTGTTTGGAAATCTGGAGTAAAACTAAACCAATCGGTGCTGCCTACACCGTGTTATCCCCCTGCTAACGTTAGCACCCAACAGGCTTAAACGGGGCAGGTTTTAAACGTGTTTTTAGCCTCTAAACATGCTCGAAATGTCATTACAAGAGCCTACTCGTGCAGTGATTCCTTCTGAGGGAACTCAGAGAATCTGACTGCAGTAGATGTGACAGAAAGGCATAAAAGTCGTGTTAATCCAGTAGGGTTGGGTATAGTTTTTTTTTTTCTGATACGGTGCTGGTGCCTAAACGGTGCCTGAACCGATACTTTTAAGAAAGTAAGAAGAGTACTAAACAGTCGGCGACGTTTAAGAACAACTTGTTTATTACTACGGCCGTATGGTCAAAATTAAATGATTTAATAGTAATGTAATAACTATAACTTATAATAAACAATAACGTATTTCACCAGTAAATTGCTGTTGAATGACAAAAACAACCACCAGATGGGAAAAGGGTATTTTACAATAACTTTGAATGCACCGCGAGGCTGTAGGTTACCAGTTTTAGTGAACGCACCGTCTGTGTTTTTCCGACGTCGGCATCTGCTGCGCTGCAGAGCAGACTGTTGAAATACAGTCACACTTTACACTGTTTAACGTTAGCTGTCAGCATTTTAACCCTGTTTAATCCAGCTGCTAGCTAAAGCTAGGCTAACGTTACCTGCTGTTGAGTGGAGTGTAAAGTCAGGCACCGAAATAAGGCACCCAAATTTTCGTTGTTATTCGGTCTCGTTACTACCGTTTAGGTCGGAACCGGTGCCTTGTTGGCACTGCGTTTCGGTACCCAACCCTATAATCCAGCCAGTGAACATACCTCTGTTTATTTCCTGTTTTCCAGTCAAGTCCACACTAGTCGATTGTCAAACTCATACAATCCAATATTCCAGTCAGATTCACTGAGTTCCCTCAGAAGGAATCACTGCACATGGGTAGGCTCTTGTAATGACAATTTGAGCATGTTTAGAGGCTAAAAACACGTTTAAAACCTGCCCTGTTTAAGCCTGTTGGGTGCTAACAATAGCAGGGGGATAACTCGGTGTAGGCAGCACCGATTGGTTTAGTTTTTCTCGCTACTGACAGCACTCCACATTTACAAACAACAGAGCTACGGGTTGAAATCGACCGTAATTCTCCTTTAACCCTTCCCGTTGTCCTCGGGTCACTTTCAACAATTCTCTATATCAGAAATTTGGGTTTCTTACAACCAAATTGTTAAAAAAATTAATAACGTGGATGGTTCCGTACGACGCTCTTCATAAGTAACATTAATGATCAGTTCATTACTCGCATTGAATTTGGGCGTTTTATTCAATTTTGTAGCATTTGGAAAAGAAAAAGATTAAATAACATTGAAAAATATTTCGGAAAAAGCAACAAAATGTTGAAAAAAAAAAGTTTTCATTTTATATTTTGACGTGGAGCAACTTTTTGATTTTCTCGATCCAAATTAAAAAAAACTTTTTCCCACGTTTGTTACTTTTTTTCCCCTTTTCATGTTTTTTCTCACTTCTGCGCTTTTTCTGTCATTCTGTCGATATTACGAATCCCACTATGAACCACATACATCGTCATTCATTTTATTGTTAAACCTCTGAGGGGGAACTTTAACACAGAGTTTTATTCTTAATGTATAATTTCTAGAGATGCACCGATAGATCGACCGGTGACCAGAATTAGCCGGTTTTCACGTGCTCGACCATGACCGGCGACCGGCAGGTCAGTCTGACATATGGTGATTTCATGCCGGTCAACGCTACAATTAACTGACAACATAAGTTATACCAGTTACAGTTCTCAAGGACGCACGCACACACGGACGCCACAGCATGGACGCCACAGCACGCTCTCTTTCTCCTTTCTCTCAACTTTTCCGCCGTGTGTGGCGCGTACCCGCTCGCGGTGTGAAGGCGTGTGTCGGCGCTATTCTCCACATGTAGGAACCTGGTGAATTAACCTGCAACATGTCAGCTGTTTGGGAATTCTTCAGCGTGTGTGCAGAAGATAACAAGTTTACAATATGCAACACCTGCAAGGAGAAAGTAGGGCGTGGAGGGACGACACCAAAAACCTAAATCACATTTCTTTAGTTGATATTGGATGTGAAAAGAAGGAAATGGTTCTAACATTGCTCTTTAGATGTGTGTGAATGTCCCACACCAGGAGTAATTTATATAGTTCTATTTTATAGTGATCCATCATCTGTTCAACACATGTTCTATTAAAGAAAAGATTGAAAATAAATACGTGTGTGTGCTGTAAAGTGGTTAGAAAAACTGAAATCGGAATCGGCTAAAATCGGTATCAGCTGGCCTAACTCAAAGAAAATTGGAAATCGGAATCGGCCTAGAAAGTTGTAATCGGTGCAGCTCTAATAATGTTGACTGACATTTTCAGGAATACATAGTCATGGAAATTTGCCGAAAAGTATTGGTTAAAATGCGTGTGAACCCTGTCATTTATTTCACCTGTGAGGAGCATTTTAGGGAACCATCCATGTTGTTTTTTTGACAATTTGGTTGAATGAAAACCCCAAAATTCTGATATAGAAACATTTTGAAAATGGGTCAAATTTGACCCAAAGACAACAGGAGAGTTAAGGTAGATTTTCCCCTCTAAGGAGCTTCAGCGTCCGTCGTTAACGTCCAAGCGGAATCGATGTCGTTGAAACTGAAAGGACCCAAATACCTGCTCAACATGGAAATAATCACCATATTTAAAAAAGAAGTCATATAGCATTATAATAATTATAATAATAATAATAATAATAATAATAGTGTAACGGATTCAGCCCCCATTATATTTTATATGTCATCCAGACTTTTTAAAAAATACAAAAAAATTAAAACGCAGACGTGGAATTCATTCAATCAGAACTTATTTCTTTTGATTTCAAAACGAGATTTTTTTTTTATAAACATGTCACTAAAATGGTTTTAAAAACCTTTTCTTTCAGAACTGCAAAATGTTTTCATAGTTTGGGGGAGAGGACGTTCCCTTGAGCAAATGGTCCACTATTCAGAGAAAAAAATTAGTTTTTTTATTAATGAGAAAAACCATGCGAGGTCTCGCCCTCGGACTTTAAAAACGTTGATTCATTTAATTTTTTTTTTTTGTAAGAAAAATGACAGAAAAGGCCAAAGTAAAAGCCCCTGTCATTCCCGCCAAAATAAAAGCCCCCGTCATTCCCGCCAAAATAAAAGCCTTGTTGTTTTTTTGTACAGGAAACGTTTGCTGAGTCATCGTGCGCGATCGATTGGTCCCCACAGTTAATCGGCAGAAACCAAACTCCATCCTGATGCTTTTGTCCGTTAATTCAGCTCCGTCATCTCAGTGCTTCTCAGCCGCATCGAGGCACAAACCCGTCGTTATGGTAACATTATTTGAGCTGCGGCTCTCTGTCGGAGCTTCCTGCGGCCATCTTTTGGTCCCGACCCACCGGCTGAGAAACACTGACATGTTGTCGTCTCCAGAGTGTGTGTGGGGGGGGGGGGAAGAAGAGGGAAAGTTGATGCTGCGGAATAAAAAGAAAAGGGAAAAATGTCAAATTAAATCCGAACGGGAAGGTTGCCGACATCAAAAACATGAAATATGTCAAATCTGATTTTCTTTTTAAATCCCTGCAACGTGTCCTTTCAAAAAGATGCATTTGTAAACAAGTCCCTCCAGAAAAACGTGATCATGCGATTTCATAATTCAACGCATAATCAGCCAGAGTCTGCATATTTATGGCGGGGGCGCATTTTTATCAAATACGCCACACTTTCGCCGCATAAATTGCAGATTTCCGCGCAAAATACGCGCCGCTTGCATGATTTCATAATCCCCGCATTTTCGTCGCAAAAAAAGTCACATATACAGTGAGGAAAATAAGTATTTGAACACCCTGCTATTTTGCAAGTTCTCCCACTTAGAAATCATGGAGGGGTCTGAAATTGTCATCGTAGGTGCATGTCCACTGTGAGAGACATAATCTAAAAAAACAAATCCAGAAATCACAATGTATGATTTTTTAACTATTTATTTGTATGATACAGCTGCAAATAAGTATTTGAACACCTGAGAAAATCAATGTTAATATTTGGTACAGTAGCCTTTGTTCGCAATTACAGACGTCAAACGTTTCCTGTAGTTTTTCACCAGGTTTGCACACACTGCAGGAGGGATTTTGGCCCACTCCTCCACACAGATCTTCTCTAGATCAGTCAGGTTTCTGGGCTGTCGCTGAGAAACACGGAGTTTGAGCTCCCTCCAAAGATTCTCTATTGGGTTTAGGTCTGGAGACTGGCTAGGCCACGCCAGAACCTTGATATGCTTCTTACAGAGCCACTCCTTGGTTATCCTGGCTGTGTGCTTCGGGTCATTGTCATGTTGGAAGACCCAGCCTCGACCCATCTTCAATGCTCTAACTGAGGGAAGGAGGTTGTTCCCCAAAATCTCGCAATACATGGCCCCGGTCATCCTCTCCTTAATACAGTGCAGTCGCCCTGTCCCATGTGCAGAAAAACACGCCCAAAGCATGATGCTACCACCCCCATGCTTCACAGTAGGGATGGTGTTCTTGGGATGGTACTCATCATTCTTCATCCTCCAAACACGGTTAGTGGAATTATGACCAAAAAGATCTATTTTGGTCTCATCTGACCACATGACTTTCTTTCCATGCATGATTTCAAACCATGACGTCTAGTGTATTACCAACAGTAACCTTGGAAACGGTGGTCCCAGCTCTTTTCAGGTCATTGACCAGCTCCTCCCGTGTAGTTCTGGGCTGATTTCTCACCTTTCTTAGGATCACTGAGACCCCACGAGGTGAGATCTTGCATGGAGTCCCAGTCCGAGGGAGATTGACAGTCATGTTTAGCTTCCTCCATTTTCTAATGATTGCTCCAACAGTGGACCTTTTTTCACCAAGCTGCTTGGCAATTTCCCCGTAGCCCTTTCCAGCCTTGTGGAGGTGTACAATTTTGTCTCTAGTGTCTTTGGACAGCTCTTTGGTCTTGGCCATGTTAGTAGTTGGATTCTTACTGATTGTATGGGATGGACAGGTGTCTTTATGCAGCTAACGACCTCAAACAGGGGCATCTAATTTAGGATAATAAATGGAGTGGAGGTGGACATTTTAAAGGCAGACTAACAGGTCTTTGAGGGTCAGAATTCTAGCTGATAGACAGGTGTTCAAATACTTATTTGCAGCTGTATCATACAAATAAATGGTTAAAAAATCATACATTGTGATTTCTGGATTTGTTTTTTTAGATTGTCTCTCACAGTGGACATGCACCTACGATGACAATTTCAGACCCCTCCATGATTTCTAAGTGGGAGAACTTGCAAAATAGCACGGTGTTCAAATACTTATTTTCCTCACTGTATCTTAGCAGAAAGTTTAAAAATGTTGCGTTAACTTCACACAAGAGCAGCCATTTTCCCGTTGCCATGGGAACGTTACGAAGTGACGTAATTACGTGACGTGAACATCATCGAAAAGCTGCAAACTCCACGATGAAACCACAGTTTTTGCAAGTTCCCGCAATTTCATCGCATAAATATCCCACATATTCCATCGCATTTTTTAAGAAAACGTGCCGCATAATCGAGGATTTTTGCCCAAAACAATCACAAAAAAACTCCGCATTTTTCTGGAAGGACTGGTTAACTTTAGATTCACATTATAATTGCTGTTGACAGCATTAAACGCTCCAAATAAACTGTTTATCTAGTTAATTCCTTCGCCTCCTCCAAAGGGTCCGACTCCGAGCTCCTAAACTACCATCGACACCATCTTAAGGTGAGCCTTGGATTCACTATCTCATTCTTTCAGTCACTGGTTGGTGGAGTTTTCATTTCATAGTATGTATTAAAATGTCACAAGTCGTAGCGTAGTAGCCCACTTGTGTCCGTCGTGTGAGGACAGCAGCGTTTCCTGTGGTTCCTTTTGTGCACACTACACATACAGTTGATAAAACATAATATATGTGACTGGTAATCACACTCCTTGCTGTTTACGTTCATGCACTTGATTTTTATTAAATAAACAACTTATTTTAAACCGTGGAAATGGTTCGTCTCCCTTATTTGTCACGGCTCAGGAGCATGACACGTATATGTCGAACACACTGACTTTTTAAACATAATATACTATGACTTTTTCTCACTTTTTTCGACATACTATACTACGACTTTTAATCACTTTTTTCGACATACTATACTATGACTTTTTTCGACATACTATACTAAGACGAGAGAGGAAAGTATTGCTGGACAGATGTCTTGCATTCAACAAAGCGGCCAGCAGCATCAGGACAGTCCCAGTATCCACAGGAAGATACATTAGGATAACCACAGTGATCTGGGAGCTGACAACTTCAGTATACAAGACACACTTCACTCTAATGGAGGACAGTATCTGGACAAGTTGTATAAAAAGGTTCTACTTTGTGTGTTATATGATCTACATTTCATTGTTCAATTCATATGAATAAAGTGATGTGCTACTCTGTGAAATGTTGATGTAATATATATTAGTATACAATGTATTTGCTGCATGATTGTGTAACTCACACTATGTAGTTCTTTTTAGAAATTATATTTGGATTATTTTTCTAGAAAGGCTTGACCAGGGACTTGGGATGCAAATTAGCCAATTGGCTAGAAACCTTTTATGCAACAGATCTACACATATTGTTATGGCTTTGACTATGATAATTATGTATGTAATAATGTGCGCTGCATTGTCCCTGACAAATAAACTAATAATAATAATCATAAAAGTGCTTTATTTTTGTATCGTATGTCGAAAAAAAGTGATGAAAAAGTCATAGTTTGTCGAAAAACGTTTTGAAAAAGTCATAGTATAGTATGTTGAAAAAAGTGATAAAAAAAGTCATAGTATAGTATGTCGAAAAAAGTCATAGTATGTAGTATGTCGAAAAAAGTGATAAAAAAGTCATAGTATAGGATGTTGAAAAAAGTCATAGTATGTCGAAAAAAGTCATAGTATACTATGTCGAAAAAAGTGATAAAAAAGTCAATATATTATGTTGAAAAAAGTGATAAAAAAGTCATAGTATGTCGGAAAAAAGTCATAGTATAGTATGTCGAAAAAAGTGATAAAAAAGTCATAGTATAGTATGTCGAAAAAAAGTCATATAGTATGTCAAAGTGATAAAACGTCATAGTATAGTATGTCGAAAAAAGTCATAGTATATGTCAAAAAAGTGATAAAAAAGTCATAGTATAGTATGTCGAAAAAAGTGATAAAAAAGTCATAGTATAGTATGTCAAAAAAAGTCATAGTATAGTATGTCGAAAAAAGTGATAAAAAAGTCATAGTATAGTATGTCAAAAAAAGTCATAGTATAGTATGTCGATAAAAAAGTCATAGTATATTATGTCAAAAAAAGTGATAAAAAAGTCATAGTATATTATGTCGAAAAAAGTCATAGTATAGTATGTCGAAAAAAAAAGATAAAAAAGTCATAGTATAGTATGTTGAAAAAAGTGATAAAAAGTGATAGTATAGTATGTCGAAAAAAGTGATAAAAAAGTCATAGTATAGTATGTCGAATACAGTGATTAAAAAGTCATAGTATAGTATGTCGAAAAAAGTGATAAAAAGTGATAGTATAGTATATCGAAAAAAGTCATAGTATATTATGTCGAAAAAAGTCATAGTATAGTATGTCGAAAAAAGTCATAGTATAGTATGTCGAAAAAAGTGATAAAAAAGTCATAGTATAGGATGTTGAAAAAAAAGATAAAAAAGTCATAGTATAGTATATCGAAAAACGTTTTGAAAAAGTCCTAGTATAGTATGTCGAAAAAAGTGATGAAAAAGTCATAGTATATCGAAAAAAGTCATAGTATATTATATCGAAAAAAGTGATAAAAAAGTCAGTATACTATGTCAAAAAAAGTCATAGTATAGTATGTCGAAAAAAGTCATAGTATATTATGTCAAAAAAAGTGATAAAAAAATCATAGTATATTATGTCGAAAAAGTGATGAAAAAGTCATAGTATAGTATGTCGAAAAAAGTCATAGTATAGTATGTCGAAAAAAGTGAAAAAGTCATAGTATAGTATGTCGAAAAAAGTCATAGTATAGTATGTCGAAGAAAGTCATAGTATAGTATGTCGAAAAAAGTGATGAAAAAGTCATAGTATAGTATGTCGAAAAAAGTCATAGTATAGTATGTCGAAAAAAGTGATAAAAAAGTCATAGTATAGTATGTCGAAGAAAGTCATAGTATGTCGAAAAAAGTGATGAAAAAGTCATAGTATATTATGTCAAAAAAAGTGATAAAAAGTGATAGTATAGTATGTCGAAAAAAGTCATAGTATACTATGTCGAAAAAAGTGATAAAAAAGTCAGTATATTATGTTGAAAAAAGTGATAAAAAAGTCATAGTATAATATGTCGGAAAAAAGTCATAGTATAGTATGTCGAAAAAAGTGATAAGTCATAGTATAATATGTCGAAAAAAGTGATAAAAAAGTCATAGTATATTATGTCGAAAAAAGTCATAGTATGTCGGAAAAAAGTCATAGTATAGTATGTCGAAAAAAGTGATAAAAAAGTCATAGTATAGTATGTCAAAAAAAGTCATAGTATAGTATGTCGAAAAAAGTGATAAAAAAGTCATAGTATAGTATGTCAAAAAAAGTCATAGTATAGTATGTCAAAAAAAGTCATAGTATATTATGTCAAAAAAAGTGATAAAAAGTGATAGTATACTATGTCGGAAAAAAGTATGTCGAAAAAAGTGATAAAAGTCAGTATAATATGTCGAAAAAAGTGATAAAAAAGTCATAGTATAGTATGTTGAAAAAAGTGATAAAAAAAAGTCATGGTATAGTATGTCGAAAAAAGTCATAGTATAGTATGTCGAAAAAAGTCATAGTATGTCGAAAAAAGTCATAGTATAGTATGTCGAAAAAAGTCATAGTATGTCGGAAAAAAGTGATAAAAAAGTCATAGTATAGTATGTCAAAAAAAGTCATAGTATAGTATGTAGAAAAAAAAGATAAAAAAGTCATAGTACAGTATGTCGAAAAAAGTCATAGTATATTATGTCAAAAAAAGTGATAAAAAGTGATAGTATAGTATGTCGAAAAAAGTCATAGTATATTATGTCAAAAAAAGTGATAAAAAGTGATAGTATAGTATGTCGAAAAAAGTGATAAAAAAGTCATAGTATAGTATGTCGAAAAAAGTGATAAAAAAGTCATAGTATAGTATGTCAAAAAAAGTCATAGTATAGTATGTCGAAAAAAAAGATAAAAAAGTCATAGTATAGGATGTTGAAAAAAAAGATAAAAAAGTCATAGTATAGTATGTCAAAAAAACTCATAGTATAGTATGTCGAAAAAAGTCATAGTATATTATGTCAAAAAAAGTGATAAAAAGTGATAGTATAGTATATCGAAAAAAGTCATAGTATAGTATGTCAAAAAAAGTCATAGTATAGTATGTCAAAAAAAGTCATAGTATAGTATGTCGAAAAAAGTCATAAAAAAGTCATAGTATAGTACAGGGGTGGCCAACCAGTTCAGCATAAAAAGCCACAAAAAAACCTGCACCATAGCAAAAAGCCACACAACACATGCACGTCCACACTACAACAGCAACAGTGACTTCCAGATCTGATGACAGTCATAATACATAGCAGTTTTCATAGTTTTTTTTCCTCACTTAGATTGACTCAGTGGGAAATCTGACCTGAAAAGGATTGTTATCCACAATCCTTTTCAGGTCTTGCTAGAACTCGGTTGTGCCACTCGAAGCGACTCTTTCACTCGTTTGTCACTAAAGGGGCTTTCAAACAATCTGATTCAGCAGTGAAAGGGTTAATGAGGAAGGTGATCTGTGGCAGCTTTTTTTTCCTCGGGTTGTAGAATTTGTCCTCAAAACTGCTGCTGCATTATTTTTTATTTTAAAATAATTGGCAAATGTATTGGCAAGTGCATTCCATTTTTTTTTTCTACTTATCTGAAATGTTTCAAAAAGTAAAAAATAAAAAAAATAAATCCACCAATAACACAGCCCCCAGCCACACAGTAAGAGCCTCAAAGGAGCAGGCAAAGAGCCGCATATGGCTCAAGAGCCACAGGTTCGCCACCCCTGGTATAGTATGTCGAAAAAAGTGATGAAAAAGTCATAGTATATTATGTCGAAAAAAGTGATAAAAAAAGTCATAGTATATTATGTCGAAAATGTGATGAAAAAGTCATAGTATAGTATATTGAAAAAAGTCATAGTATATTATGTCGAAAAAAGTGATAAAAAAGTCATAGTATAATATGTTGAAAAAAGTCATAGTATAGGATGTTGAAAAAAAAGATAAAAAAGTCATAGTATAGTATGTCAAAAAAAGTCATAGTATAGTATGTCGGAAAAAAGTCATAGTATAGTATGTCGAAAAAAGTGATAAAAGTCATAGTATAGTATGTCGAAAAAAGTCATAGTATAGTATGTCAAAAAAAGTGATAAAAAGTGATAGTATATTATATCGAAAAAAGTCATAGTATAGTATGTCAAAAAAAGTCATAGTATATTATGTCGAAAAAAGTCATTGTATAGTATGTCGAAAAAAGTGATAAAAAAGTCATAGTATAGTATGTCAAAAAAAGTGATAAAAAAGTCATAGTATAGTATGTCAAAAAAAGTCACAGTATAGTATGTCGAAAAAAGTCATAGTATAGTATGTCGAAAAAAGTCATAGTATAGTATGTCGAAAAAAGTGATGAAAAAGTCAGTATATTATGTCGAAAAAAGTGATGAAAAAGTCATAGTATATTATGTCGAAAAAAGTCATAAAAAAGTCATAGTATAGTATGTCGAAAAAAGTCATAGTATATTATGTCGAAAAAAGTGATGAAAAAGTCATAGTATATTATGTCGAAAAAAGTGATGAAAAAGTCATAGTATAGTATGTCGAAAAAAGTCATGGTATATTATGTCAAAAAAAGTGATAAAAAAAGTCATAGTATATTATGTCGAAAATGTGATGAAAAAGTCAGAGTATAGTATATTGAAAAAAGTCATAGTATATTATGTCGAAAAAAGTGATAAGTCATAGTATAATATGTTGAAAATTGTGATGAAAAAGTCATAGTATAGTATGTCGAATACAGTGATTAAAAAGTCATAGTATAGTATGTCGAAAAAGTTATAGTATAGTATGTCGGAAAAAGTGATAAAAAAAGTCATAGTATAGTATATGGAAAAAAGTCAGGGTATAGTATGTCGAAAAAAGTGATAAAAAAAGTCATAGTATAGTATGTCGAAAAAAAAGATAAAAAAGTCATAGTATAGTATGTTGAAAAAAAAGATAAAAAAGTCATAGTATATTATGTCAAAAAAAGTGATAAAAAAGTCATAGTATATTATGTCGAAAATGTGATGAAAAGTCATAGTATAGTATGTCGAAAAAAGTGATAAAAAAGTCATAGTATAGTATATCGAAAAAAGTCATAGTATAGTATGTCGAAAAAAAAAGATAAAAAAGTCATAGTATAGTATGTTGAAAAAAGTGATAAAAAGTGATAGTATAGTATGTCGAAAAAAGTCATAGTATACTATGTCGAAAAAAGTGATAAAAAAGTCATAGTATATTATGTTGAAAAAAGTGATAAAAAAGTCATAGTGTACTATGTTGAAAAATGTGATGAAAAAGTCATAGTATAGTATGTCGAATATAGTGATTAAACATACTTATCGAAAAAAGTCATAGTATAGTATGTCAAAAAAAGTCATAGTATAGTATGTCAAAAAAAGTCATAGTATATTTTGTCGAAAAAAGTCATAGTATAGTATGTCGAAAAAAGTCATAAAAAAGTCATAGTATAGTATATTGAAAAAAGTCATAGTATATTATGTCGAAAAAAGTGATAAAAGTCATAGTATAATATGTTGAAAATTGTGATGAAAAGTCATAGTATAGTATGTCGAATACAGTGATTAAAAAGTCATAGTATAGTATGTCGAAAAAGTTATAGTATAGTATGTCGGAAAAAGTGATAAAAAAAGTCATAGTATACTATGTTGAAAATTGTGATGAAAAAGTCATAGTATAGTATGTCGAAAAAAGTGATAAAAAAAGTCATAGTATATTATGTCGAAAATGTGATGAAAAAGTCATAGTATAGTATATTGAAAAAAGTCATAGTATATTATGTCGAAAAAAGTGATAAAAAAGTCATAGTATAATATGTTGAAAAAAGTCATAGTATAGTATGTCGAAAAAAATGATGAAAAAGTCATAGTATAGTATGTCGAAAAAAGTGATAAAAAAGTCATAGTATAGTATGTCAAAAAAAGTCATAGTATAGTATGTCGGAAAAAAGTCATAGTATAGTATGTCGAAAAAAGTGATAAAAGTCATAGTATAGTATGTCGAAAAAAGTCATAGTATAGTATGTCAAAAAAAGTGATAAAAAGTGATAGTATATTATCGAAAAAAGTCATATAGTAGTCAAAAAAACTCATAGTATAGTATGTCAAAAAAAGTCATAGTATATTATGTCGAAAAAAGTCATAGTATAGTATGTCGAAAAAAGTGATAAAAAAGTCATAGTATAGTATGTCAAAAAAAGTCATAATATAGTATGTCAAAAAAAAAGATAAAAACAGTCATAGTATAGGATGTTGAAAAAATAGATAAAAAAGTCATAGTATAGTATGTCAAAAAAACTCATAGTATAGTATGTCGAAAAAAGTCATTGTATAGTATGTCGAAAAAAGTGATAAAAAAGTCATAGTATAGTATGTCAAAAAAAGTGATAAAAAAGTCATAGTATAGTATGTCAAAAAAAGTCACAGTATAGTATGTCGAAAAAAGTCATAGTATAGTATGTCGAAAAAAGTCATAGTATAGTATGTCGAAAAAAGTGATGAAAAAGTCAGTATATTATGTCGAAAAAAGTGATGAAAAAGTCATAGTATATTATGTCGAAAAAAGTCATAAAAAAGTCATAGTATAGTATGTCGAAAAAAGTCATAGTATATTATGTCGAAAAAAGTGATGAAAAAGTCATAGTATATTATGTCGAAAAAAGTGATGAAAAAGTCATAGTATAGTATGTCGAAAAAAGTCATGGTATATTATGTCAAAAAAAGTGATAAAAAAAGTCATAGTATATTATGTCGAAAATGTGATGAAAAAGTCAGAGTATAGTATATTGAAAAAAGTCATAGTATATTATGTCGAAAAAAGTGATAAGTCATAGTATAATATGTTGAAAATTGTGATGAAAAAGTCATAGTATAGTATGTCGAATACAGTGATTAAAAAGTCATAGTATAGTATGTCGAAAAAGTTATAGTATAGTATGTCGGAAAAAGTGATAAAAAAAGTCATAGTATAGTATATGGAAAAAAGTCAGGGTATAGTATGTCGAAAAAAGTGATAAAAAAAGTCATAGTATAGTATGTCGAAAAAAAAGATAAAAAAGTCATAGTATAGTATGTTGAAAAAAAAGATAAAAAAGTCATAGTATATTATGTCAAAAAAAGTGATAAAAAAGTCATAGTATATTATGTCGAAAATGTGATGAAAAAGTCATAGTATAGTATGTCGAAAAAAGTGATAAAAAAGTCATAGTATAGTATATCGAAAAAAGTCATAGTATAGTATGTCGAAAAAAAAAGATAAAAAAGTCATAGTATAGTATGTTGAAAAAAGTGATAAAAAGTGATAGTATAGTATGTCGAAAAAAGTCATAGTATACTATGTCGAAAAAAGTGATAAAAAAGTCATAGTATATTATGTTGAAAAAAGTGATAAAAAAGTCATAGTGTACTATGTTGAAAAATGTGATGAAAAAGTCATAGTATAGTATGTCGAATATAGTGATTAAACATACTTATCGAAAAAAGTCATAGTATAGTATGTCAAAAAAAGTCATAGTATAGTATGTCAAAAAAAGTCATAGTATATTTTGTCGAAAAAAGTCATAGTATAGTATGTCGAAAAAAGTCATAAAAAAGTCATAGTATAGTATATTGAAAAAAGTCATAGTATATTATGTCGAAAAAAGTGATAAAAGTCATAGTATAATATGTTGAAAATTGTGATGAAAAAGTCATAGTATAGTATGTCGAATACAGTGATTAAAAAGTCATAGTATAGTATGTCGAAAAAGTTATAGTATAGTATGTCGGAAAAAGTGATAAAAAAAGTCATAGTATACTATGTTGAAAATTGTGATGAAAAAGTCATAGTATAGTATGTCGAAAAAAGTGATAAAAAAAGTCATAGTATATTATGTCGAAAATGTGATGAAAAAGTCATAGTATAGTATATTGAAAAAAGTCATAGTATATTATGTCGAAAAAAGTGATAAAAAAGTCATAGTATAATATGTTGAAAAAAGTCATAGTATAGTATGTCGAAAAAAATGATGAAAAAGTCATAGTATAGTATGTCGAAAAAAGTGATAAAAAAGTCATAGTATAGTATGTCAAAAAAAGTCATAGTATAGTATGTCGGAAAAAAGTCATAGTATAGTATGTCGAAAAAAGTGATAAAAGTCATAGTATAGTATGTCGAAAAAAGTCATAGTATAGTATGTCAAAAAAAGTGATAAAAAGTGATAGTATATTATATCGAAAAAAGTCATAGTATAGTATGTCAAAAAAACTCATAGTATAGTATGTCAAAAAAAGTCATAGTATATTATGTCGAAAAAAGTCATAGTATAGTATGTCGAAAAAAGTGATAAAAAAGTCATAGTATAGTATGTCAAAAAAAGTCATAATATAGTATGTCAAAAAAAAAGATAAAAACAGTCATAGTATAGGATGTTGAAAAAATAGATAAAAAAGTCATAGTATAGTATGTCAAAAAAACTCATAGTATAGTATGTCGAAAAAAGTCATAGTATATTATGTCAAAAAAAGTGATAAAAAGTGATAGTATAGTATATCGAAAAAAGTCATAGTATAGTATGTCAAAAAAACTCATAGTATAGTATGTCAAAAAAACTCATAGTATAGTATGTCAAAAAAACTCATAGTATAGTATGTCGAAAAAAGTCATAAAAAAGTCATAGTATAGTATGTCGAAAAAAGTCATAGTATAGTATGTCGAAAAAAGTGATGAAAAAGTCAGTATATTATGTCGAAAAAAGTGATGAAAAAGTCATAGTATATTATGTCGAAAAAAGTCATAAAAAAGTCATAGTATAGTATGTCGAAAAAAGTGATGAAAAAGTCATAGTATATTATGTCGAAAAAAGTGATGAAAAAGTCATAGTATAGTATGTCGAAAAAAGTCATGGTATATTATGTCAAAAAAAGTGATAAAAAAAGTCATAGTATATTATGTCGAAAATGTGATGAAAAAGTCAGAGTATAGTATATTGAAAAAAGTCATAGTATATTATGTCGAAAAAAGTGATAAAAGTCATAGTATAATATGTCGAAAAAAGTGATGAAAAAGTCATAGTATATTATGTCGAAAAAAGTCATAAAAAAGTCATAGTATATTATGTCGAAAAAAGTGATGAAAAGTCATAGTATATTATGTCGAAAAAAGTGATGAAAAAGTCATAGTATAGTATGTCGAAAAAAAGTCATGGTATATTATGTCAAAAAAAGTGATAAAAAAAGTCATAGTATATTATGTCGAAAATGTGATGAAAAAGTCAGAGTATAGTATATTGAAAAAAGTCATAGTATATTATGTCGAAAAAAGTGATAAAAGTCATAGTATAATATGTTGAAAATTGTGATGAAAAAGTCATAGTATAGTATGTCGAAAAAGTTATAGTATAGTATGTCGGAAAAAGTGATAAAAAAAGTCATAGTATACTATGTTGAAAATTGTGATGAAAAAGTCATAGTATAGTATGTCGAAAAAAGTGATAAAAAGTGATAGTATAGTATGTCGAAAAAAGTCATAGTATATTATGTCAAAAAAAGTGATAAAAAGTGATAGTATAGTATATCAAAAAAAGTCATAGTATAGTATGTCGAAAAAAGTGATAAAAAAGTCATAGTATAGTATGTCGAAAATGTGATGAAAAAGTCATAGTATAGTATATTGAAAAAAGTCATAGTATATTATGTCGAAAAAAGTGATAAAAAAGTCATAGTATAATATGTTGAAAAAAGTCATAGTATAGTATGTCGAAAAAAATGATGAAAAAGTCATAGTATAGTATGTCGAAAAAAGTGATAAAAAAGTCATAGTGTACTATGTTGAAAAATGTGATGAAAAAGTCATAGTATAGTATGTCGAATATAGTGATTAAAAAGTCATAGTATAGTATGTCGAAGAAAGTCATAGTATAGTATGTCAAAAAAAGTGATGAAAAAGTCATAGTATAGTATGTCGAAAAAAAGTCATAGTATATTATGTCAAAAAAAGTGATAAAAAAGTCATAGTATATTATGTTGAAAAAAGTGATAAAAAAGTCATAGTATAGTATGTCGGAAAAAAGTCATAGTGTAGTATGTCGAAAAAAGTGATAAAAGTCATAGTATAGTATGTCGAAAAAAGTCATAGTATAGTATGTCAAAAAAAGTCATAGTATAGTATGTCGAAAAAAGTGATAAAAAAGTCATAGTATAGTATGTCAAAAAAAGTCATAGTATAGTATGTCAAAAAAAGTCATAGTATATTATGTCGAAAAAAGTCATAGTATAGTATGTCGAAAAAAGTGATAAAAAAGTCATAGTATAGTATGTCAAAAAAAGTCATAGTATAGTATGTTCAAAAAAAAGATAAAAAAGTCATAGTATAGGATGTTGAAAAAATAGATAAAAAAGTCATAGTATAGTATGTCAAAAAAAGTCATAGTATAGTATGTCGAAAAAGTTATAGTATAGTATGTCGGAAAAAGTGATAAAAAAAGTCATAGTATAGTATATCGAAAAAAGTCAGGGTATAGTATGTCGAAAAAAGTGATAAAAAAAGTCATAGTATAGTATGTCGAGAAAAAAAAGATAAAAAAGTCATAGTATAGTATGTTGAAAAAAGTGAAAAAAGTCATAGTATAGTATGTCGAAGAAAGTCACAGTATAGTATGTCGAAAAAAAGTCATAGTATATTATGTCAAAAAAAGTGATAAAAAGTGATAGTATAGTATGTTGAAAAAAGTCATAGTATACTATGTCGCAAAAAGTGATAAAAAAGTCATATTATATTATGTTGAAAAAAGTGATAAAAAAGTCATAGTATAATATGTCGAAAAAAGTCATAGTATAGTATGTCAAAAAAAGTGATAAAAAGTGATAGTATAGTATATCGAAAAAAGTCATAGTATAGTATGTCAAAAAAACTCATAGTATAGTTTGTCAAAAAAAGTCATAGTATATTATGTCGAAAAAAGTCATAGTATAGTATGTCGAAAAAAGTGATAAAAAAGTCATAGTATAGTATGTCGAAAAAAGTGATAAAAAAAGTCATAGTATAGTATGTCAAAAAAACTCATAGTATAGTATGTCAAAAAAACTCATAGTATATGATGTCGAAAAAAGTCATAGTATAGTATGTCGAAAAAAGTCATAGTATAGTATGTCGAAAAAAGTGATGAAAAAGTCATAGTATATTATGTCGAAAAAAGTCATAGTATAGTATGTCGAAAAAAGTGATGAAAAAGTCATAGTATATTATGTCGAAAAAAGTGATGAAAAAGTCATAGTATAGTATGTCGAAAAAAGTGATAAAAAAAGTCATAGTATAGTATGTCGAAAAAAGTGATGAAAAAGTCATAGTATATTATGTCGAAAAAAGTGATGAAAAAGTCATAGTATATTATGTCAAAAAAAGTGATAAAAAAAGTCATAGTATATTTTGTCGAAAATGTGATGAAAAAGTCATAGTATATTATGTCGAAAAAAGTCATAGTATATTATGTCGAAAAAAGTGATAAAAAAGTCATAGTATAATATGTTGAAAAAAGTCATAGTATAGTATGTCGAATACAGTGATTAAAAAGTCATAGTATATAGTATGTCGAATACAGTGATTAAAAAGTCATAGTATAGTATGTCGAAAAAGTTATAGTATAGTATGTCGAAAAAAGTCATAGTATAGTATGTCGAAAAAAGTGATAAAAAAAGTCATAGTATAGTATGTCGAGAAAAAAAAGATAAAAAAGTCATAGTATACTATGTTGAAAATTGTGATGAAAAAGTCATAGTATAGTATGTCGAATACAGTGATTAAAAAGGCATAGTATAGTATGTCGAAAAAGTTATAGTATAGTATGTCGGAAAAAGTGATAAAAAAAGTCATAGTATAGTATATCGAAAAAAGTCAGGGTATAGTATGTCGAAAAAAGTGATAAAAAAAGTCATAGTATAGTATGTCGAGAAAAAAAAGATAAAAAAGTCATAGTATAGTATGTTGAAAAAAGTGAAAAAAGTCATAGTATAGTATGTCGAAGAAAGTCATAGTATAGTATGTCGAAAAAAGTGATGAAAAAGTCATAGTATAGTATGTCGAAAAAAAGTCATGGTATATTATGTCAAAAAAAGTGATAAAAAAAGTCATAGTATATTATGTCGAAAATGTGATGAAAAAGTCAGAGTATAGTATATTGAAAAAAGTCATAGTATATTATGTCGAAAAAAGTGATAAAAGTCATAGTATAATATGTTGAAAATTGTGATGAAAAAGTCATAGTATAGTATGTCGAAAAAGTTATAGTATAGTATGTCGGAAAAAGTGATAAAAAAAGTCATAGTATACTATGTTGAAAATTGTGATGAAAAACTCATAGTATAGTATGTCGAAAAAAGTGATAAAAAGTGATAGTATAGTATGTCGAAAAAAGTCATAGTATATTATGTCAAAAAAAGTGATAAAAAGTGATAGTATAGTATATCAAAAAAAGTCATAGTATAGTATGTCGAAAAAAGTGATAAAAAAGTCATAGTATAGTATGTCGAAAATGTGATGAAAAAGTCATAGTATAGTATATTGAAAAAAGTCATAGTATATTATGTCGAAAAAAGTGATAAAAAAGTCATAGTATAATATGTTGAAAAAAGTCATAGTATAGTATGTCGAAAAAAATGATGAAAAAGTCATAGTATAGTATGTCGAAAAAAGTGATAAAAAAGTCATAGTGTACTATGTTGAAAAATGTGATGAAAAAGTCATAGTATAGTATGTCGAATATAGTGATTAAAAAGTCATAGTATAGTATGTCGAAGAAAGTCATAGTATAGTATGTCAAAAAAAGTGATGAAAAAGTCATAGTATAGTATGTCGAAAAAAAGTCATAGTATATTATGTCAAAAAAAGTGATAAAAAAGTCATAGTATATTATGTTGAAAAAAGTGATAAAAAAGTCATAGTATAGTATGTCGGAAAAAAGTCATAGTGTAGTATGTCGAAAAAAGTGATAAAAGTCATAGTATAGTATGTCGAAAAAAGTCATAGTATAGTATGTCAAAAAAAGTCATAGTATAGTATGTCGAAAAAAGTGATAAAAAAGTCATAGTATAGTATGTCAAAAAAAGTCATAGTATAGTATGTCAAAAAAAGTCATAGTATATTATGTCGAAAAAAGTCATAGTATAGTATGTCGAAAAAAGTGATAAAAAAGTCATAGTATAGTATGTCAAAAAAAGTCATAGTATAGTATGTTCAAAAAAAAGATAAAAAAGTCATAGTATAGGATGTTGAAAAAATAGATAAAAAAGTCATAGTATAGTATGTCAAAAAAAGTCATAGTATAGTATGTCGAAAAAAGTCATAAAAAGTCATAGTATAGTATGTCGAAAAAAGTGATGAAAAAGTCAGTATATTATGTCGAAAAAAGTCATAAAAAAGTCATAGTATAGTATGTCGAAAAAAGTCATAGTATAGTATGTCGAAAAAAGTGATGAAAAAGTCATAGTATATTATGTCGAAAAAAGTCATAAAAAAGTCATAGTATAGTATGTCGAAAAAAGTCATAGTATAGTATGTCGAAAAAAGTGATGAAAAAGTCATAGTATATTATGTCGAAAAAAGTGATGAAAAAGTCATAGTATATTATGTCGAAAAAAGTGATGAAAAAGTCATAGTATAGTATGTCGAAAAAAGTCATGGTATATTATGTCAAAAAAAGTGATAAAAAAAGTCACAGTATATCATGTCGAAAATGTGATGAAAAAGTCAGAGTATAGTATATTGAAAAAAGTCAAAGTATATTATGTCGAAAAAAGTGATAAAAGTCATAGTATAATATGTTGAAAATTGTGATGAAAAAGTCATAGTATAGTATGTCGAATACAGTGATTAAAAGTCATAGTATAGTATGTCGAAAAAGTTATAGTATAGTATGTCGGAAAAAGTGATAAAAAAGTCATAGTATACTATGTTGAAAATTGTGATGAAAAAGTCATAGTATAGTATGTCGAATACAGTGATTAAAAAGGCATAGTATAGTATGTCGAAAAAGTTATAGTATAGTATGTCGGAAAAAGTGATAAAAAAAGTCATAGTATATTATGTCGAAAAAAGTCATAGTATAGTATGTCGAAAAAAGTGATAAAAAAGTCATAGTATAGTATGTCGAAAAAAGTGATAAAAAAAGTCATAGTATAGTATGTCAAAAAAACTCATAGTATAGTATGTCAAAAAAACTCATAGTATATGATGTCGAAAAAAGTCATAGTATAGTATGTCGAAAAAAGTCATAGTATAGTATGTCGAAAAAAGTGATGAAAAAGTCATAGTATATTATGTCGAAAAAAGTCATAGTATAGTATGTCGAAAAAAGTGATGAAAAAGTCATAGTATATTATGTCGAAAAAAGTGATGAAAAAGTCATAGTATAGTATGTCGAAAAAAGTGATAAAAAAGTCATAGTATAGTATGTCGAAAAAAGTGATGAAAAAGTCATAGTATATTATGTCGAAAAAAGTGATGAAAAAGTCATAGTATATTATGTCAAAAAAAGTGATAAAAAAAGTCATAGTATATTTTGTCGAAAATGTGATGAAAAAGTCATAGTATATTATGTCGAAAAAAGTCATAGTATATTATGTCGAAAAAAGTGATAAAAAAGTCATAGTATAATATGTTGAAAAAAGTCATAGTATAGTATGTCGAATACAGTGATTAAAAAGTCATAGTATATAGTATGTCGAATACAGTGATTAAAAAGTCATAGTATAGTATGTCGAAAAAGTTATAGTATAGTATGTCGAAAAAAGTCATAGTATAGTATGTCGAAAAAAGTGATGAAAAAGTCATAGTATAGTATGTCGGAAAAAGTGATAAAAAAAGTCATAGTATACTATGTTGAAAATTGTGATGAAAAAGTCATAGTATAGTATGTCGAATACAGTGATTAAAAAGTCATAGTATAGTATGTCGAAAAAGTTATAGTATAGTATGTCGGAAAAAGTGATAAAAAAAGTCATAGTATAGTATATCGAAAAAAGTCAGGGTATAGTATGTCGAAAAAAGTGATAAAAAAAGTCATAGTATAGTATGTCGAGAAAAAAAAGATAAAAAAGTCATAGTATAGTATGTCGAAAATGTGATGAAAAAGTCATAGTATAGTATATTGAAAAAAGTCATAGTATATTATGTCGAAAAAAGTGATAAAAAAAGTCATAGTATAATATGTTGAAAAAAGTCATAGTATAGTATGTCGAAAAAAATGATGAAAAAGTCATAGTATAGTATGTCGAAAAAAGTGATAAAAAAGTCATAGTGTACTATGTTGAAAAATGTGATGAAAAAGTCATAGTATAGTATGTCGAATATAGTGATTAAAAAGTCATAGTATAGTATGTCGAAGAAAGTCATAGTATAGTATGTCAAAAAAAGTGATGAAAAAGTCATAGTATAGTATGTCGAAAAAAAGTCATAGTATATTATGTCAAAAAAAGTGATAAAAAAGTCATAGTATATTATGTTGAAAAAGTGATAAAAAAGTCATAGTATAGTATGTCGGAAAAAAGTCATAGTGTAGTATGTCGAAAAAGTGATAAAAGTCATAGTATAGTATGTCGAAAAAAGTCATAGTATAGTATGTCAAAAAAAGTCATAGTATAGTATGTCGAAAAAAGTGATAAAAAAGTCATAGTATAGTATGTCAAAAAAAGTCATAGTATAGTATGTCAAAAAAAGTCATAGTATATTATGTCGAAAAAAGTCATAGTATAGTATGTCGAAAAAAGTGATAAAAAGTCATAGTATAGTATGTCAAAAAAAGTCATATTATAGCATGTTGAAAAAAGGATAAAAAGTCATAGTATAGGATGTTGAAAAATAGATAAAAAAGTCATAGTATAGTATGTCAAAAAAAGTCATAGTATAGTATGTCGAAAAAAGTCATAAAAAGTCATAGTATAGTATGTCGAAAAAAGTGATGAAAAAGTCAGTATATTATGTCGAAAAAAGTCATAAAAAAGTCATAGTATAGTATGTCGAAAAAAGTCATAGTATAGTATGTCGAAAAAAGTGATGAAAAAGTCATAGTATATTATGTCGAAAAAAGTCATAAAAAAGTCATAGTATAGTATGTCGAAAAAAGTCATAGTATAGTATGTCGAAAAAAGTGATGAAAAAGTCATAGTATATTATGTCGAAAAAAGTGATGAAAAAGTCATAGTATATTATGTCGAAAAAAGTGATGAAAAAGTCATAGTATAGTATGTCGAAAAAAGTCATGGTATATTATGTCAAAAAAAGTGATAAAAAAAGTCACAGTATATCATGTCGAAAATGTGATGAAAAAGTCAGAGTATAGTATATTGAAAAAAGTCAAAGTATATTATGTCGAAAAAAGTGATAAAAGTCATAGTATAATATGTTGAAAATTGTGATGAAAAAGTCATAGTATAGTATGTCGAATACAGTGATTAAAAAGTCATAGTATAGTATGTCGAAAAAGTTATAGTATAGTATGTCGGAAAAAGTGATAAAAAAAGTCATAGTATACTATGTTGAAAATTGTGATGAAAAAGTCATAGTATAGTATGTCGAATACAGTGATTAAAAAGGCATAGTATAGTATGTCGAAAAAGTTATAGTATAGTATGTCGGAAAAAGTGATAAAAAAAGTCATAGTATAGTATATCGAAAAAAGTCAGGGTATAGTATGTCGAAAAAAGTGATAAAAAAAGTCATAGTATAGTATGTCGAGAAAAAAAAGATAAAAAAGTCATAGTATAGTATGTTGAAAAAAGTGAAAAAAGTCATAGTATAGTATGTCGAAGAAAGTCATAGTATAGTATGTCGAAAAAAGTGATGAAAAAGTCACAGTATAGTATGTCGAAAAAAAGTCATAGTATATTATGTCAAAAAAAGTGATAAAAAGTGATAGTATAGTATGTTGAAAAAAGTCATAGTATACTATGTCGCAAAAAGTGATAAAAAAGTCATATTATATTATGTTGAAAAAAGTGATAAAAAAGTCATAGTATATTATGTTGAAAAAAGTGATAAAAAAGTCATAGTATAATATGTCGAAAAAAGTCATAGTATAGTATGTCAAAAAAGTGATAAAAAGTGATAGTATAGTATATCGAAAAAAGTCATAGTATAGTATGTCAAAAAAACTCATAGTATAGTTTGTCAAAAAAAGTCATAGTATATTATGTCGAAAAAAGTCATAGTATAGTATGTCGAAAAAAGTGATAAAAAAGTCATAGTATAGTATGTCGAAAAAAGTGATAAAAAAAGTCATAGTATAGTATGTCAAAAAAACTCATAGTATAGTATGTCCAAAAAACTCATAGTATATGATGTCGAAAAAAGTCATAGTATAGTATGTCGAAAAAAGTCATAGTATAGTATGTCGAAAAAAGTGATGAAAAAGTCATAGTATATTATGTCGAAAAAAGTCATAAAAAAGTCATAGTATAGTATGTCGAAAAAAGTCATAGTATATTATGTCGAAAAAAGTGATGAAAAAGTCATAGTATATTATGTCGAAAAAAGTGATGAAAAAGTCATAGTATAGTATGTCGAAAAAAGTCATGGTATATTATGTCAAAAAAAGTGATAAAAAAAGTCATAGTATATTATGTCGAAAATGTGATGAAAAAGTCAGAGTATAGTATATTGAAAAAAGTCATAGTATATTATGTCGAAAAAAGTGATAAAAAAGTCATAGTATATTATGTTGAAAAAAGTGATAAAAGTCATAGTATAGTATGTCGGAAAAAAGTCATAGTATAGTATGTCGAAAAAAGTGATAAAAGTCATAGTATAGTATGTCGAAAAAAGTCATAGTATAGTATGTCAAAAAAAGTGATAAAAAGTGATAGTATAGTATATCGAAAAAAGTCATAGTATAGTATGTCAAAAAAAGTCATAGTATAGTATGTCAAAAAAAGTCATAGTATATTATGTCGAAAAAAGTCATAGTATAGTATGTCGAAAAAAGTGATAAAAAAGTTATAGTATAGTATGTCAAAAAAAGTCATAGTATAGTATGTTCAAAAAAAAGATAAAAAAGTCATAGTATAGGATGTTGAAAAAATAGATAAAAAAGTCATAGTATAGTATGTCGAAAAAAGTCATAGTATGTCGGAAAAAAGTCATAGTATAGTATGTTGAAAAAAGTGATAAAAAAGTCATAGTATAGTATGTCAAAAAAAGTCATAGTATAGTATGTCGAAAAAAGTCATAAAAAGTCATAGTATAGTATGTCGAAAAAAGTCATAGTATATTATGTCGAAAAAAGTGATGAAAAAGTCATAGTATATTATGTCGAAAAAAGTGATGAAAAAGTCATAGTATAGTATGTCGAAAAAAGTCATGGTATATTATGTCAAAAAAAGTGATAAAAAAAGTCATAGTATATCATGTCGAAAATGTGATGAAAAAGTCAGAGTATAGTATATTGAAAAAAGTCATAGTATATTATGTCGAAAAAAGTGATAAAAGTCATAGTATAATATGTTGAAAATTGTGATGAAAAAGTCATAGTATAGTATGTCGAATACAGTGATTAAAAAGTCATAGTATAGTATGTCGAAAAAGTTATAGTATAGTATGTCGGAAAAAGTGATAAAAAAAGTCATAGTATACTATGTTGAAAATTGTGATGAAAAAGTCATAGTATAGTATGTCGAATACAGTGATTAAAAAGTCATAGTATAGTATGTCGAAAAAGTTATAGTATGTCGGAAAAAGTGATAAAAAAAGTCATAGTATAGTATATCGAAAAAAGTCAGGGTATAGTATGTCGAAAAAAGTGATAAAAAAAGTCATAGTATAGTATGTCGAGAAAAAAAAGATAAAAAAGTCATAGTATAGTATGTTGAAAAAAGTGAAAAAAGTCATAGTATAGTATGTCGAAGAAAGTCATAGTATAGTATGTCGAAAAAAGTGATGAAAAAGTCACAGTATAGTATGTCGAAAAAAAGTCATAGTATATTATGTCAAAAAAAGTGATAAAAAGTGATAGTATAGTATGTTGAAAAAAGTCATAGTATACTATGTCGCAAAAAGTGATAAAAAAGTCATATTATATTATGTTGAAAAAAGTGATAAAAAAGTCATAGTATAATATGTCGAAAAAAGTGATAAAAAAGTCATAGTATATTATGTTGAAAAAAGTGATAAAAAAGTCATAGTATAATATGTCGAAAAAAGTCATAGTATAGTATGTCAAAAAAACTCATAGTATAGTTTGTCAAAAAAAGTCATAGTATATTATGTTGAAAAAAGTGATAAAAAAGTCATAGTATATTATGTTGAAAAAAGTGATAAAAAAGTCATAGTATAATATGTCGAAAAAAGTCATAGTATAGTATGTCAAAAAAACTCATAGTATAGTTTGTCAAAAAAAGTCATAGTATATTATGTCGAAAAAAGTCATAGTATAGTATGTCAAAAAAAGTGATAAAAAGTGATAGTATAGTATATCGAAAAAAGTCATAGTATAGTATGTCAAAAAAACTCATAGTATAGTTTGTCAAAAAAAGTCATAGTATATTATGTCGAAAAAAGTCATAGTATAGTATGTCGAAAAAAGTGATAAAAAAGTCATAGTATAGTATGTCGAAAAAAGTGATAAAAAAGTCATAGTATAGTATGTCAAAAAAACTCATAGTATAGTATGTCAAAAAAACTCATAGTATATGATGTCGAAAAAAGTCATAGTATAGTATGTCGAAAAAAGTCATAGTATAGTATGTCGAAAAAAGTGATGAAAAAGTCATAGTATATTATGTCGAAAAAAGTGATGAAAAAGTCATAGTATATTATGTCAAAAAAAGTGATAAAAAAAGTCATAGTATATTATGTCGAAAATGTGATGAAAAAGTCATAGTATAGTATATTGAAAAAAGTCATAGTATATTATGTCGAAAAAAGTGATAAAAAAGTCATAGTATAATATGTTGAAAAAAGTCATAGTATAGTATGTCGAATACAGTGATTAAAAAGTCATAGTATAGTATGTCGAAAAAGTTATAGTATAGTATGTCGAAAAAAGTCATAGTATAGTATGTCGAAAAAAGTGATAAAAGTCATAGTATAGTATGTCAAAAAAACTCATAGTATAGTATGTCGAAAAAAGTGATAAAAAGTGATAGTATAGTATATCGAAAAAAGTCATAGTATGTCAAGAAAACTCATAGTATACTATGTCGAAAAAAGTGATAAAAAAGTCATAGTATAGTATGTCGAAAAAAGTGATGAAAAAGTCATAGTATATTAGGTCGAAAAAAGTGATGAAAAAGTCATAGTATAGTATGTCGAAAAAAGTCATAGTATATTATGTCAAAAAAAGTGATAAAAAAAAGTCATAGTATAATATGTTGAAAAATGTGATGAAAAAGTCATAGTATAGTATGTCAAAAAAGTCATAGTATAACAAAAAAAGTCATAGTATAGTATGTCAAAAAAACTCATAGTATAGTATATCGAAAAAAGTCATAGTATAGTATGTCATAAGAAGTCATGGTATAATATGTCATGACCAGATTAATCAACAATGAAAGCAATAGTTAGTTGCAGCCCTACACTAACACTGAGACTGCGAGTGTAAATTAATACCAATTTAAATCTCTGGGTTAAGTGAGAAACAAAATCAAAGCCTCACCTGTCTGCTCATGTCTGCTCTTCTGCCTGAGGCTGTGATTGGCTGACGTCTTTAGATTCCTCCTGGATCTGAGGCTGTGATTGGCTGCCGTCTTCGGATTCCTCCTCTTCCTCCTCCTCCTCCTCCTCCTCCTCTTCCTCGTTACAGTCGTCATCAGTGGCCTCCTCTCCTTGTTCTTTCACCTCCATCTCTTCTTCGCTGTCTGCATGCCCTGCCGTTGCTGCTTCCTCCTCCTCCTCCTCCTCTTCCTCTTCCTCTTCCTCTTCCTCCTCCTCGTCCTCTCCCGCGGCCTCCTCGTCACTGAAGGGCTCCCTCCCCTCCTCCGCCCGCCTGGCCGTCTCCGAGAACCAGTCCCTCACCTGCTCGTAGCTCATGCTGGACTTGGTGACCAGGTCGTCCAGGTCTCTTTCGCTCAGGGCTCGGTGTTTGAGGTAGTAGTCCTTCAGGAACGACTTACCGGACTTCACCTGTAGGACGGAGAGACGTGAATTAACGGAAACACATAATACTACTACTATTAACCCTCCGGTTGTTCTCAGGTCAAATTTGACCCTTTTTCAAAAAGTTTCTTTAAAAGTTCCCATGACATGCTGCTTTTTGGATGCTTTTATACAGACAGATAACTGTCAGACACACATGACAGTTATAAACCAAACACGTCTCTGTTATTAGGGTGCTTTGGTTTGAGCCAGGTGTACCTAATAATAATCTAATCTGCGGAGACAGACAGACCTTGATGGTGGTGGCGCCCCCCTGTGGCGAACGCTTGCAGGGGTACGGCCGGCGTGTCCTACGTGACCAACCACGGAAACGCTTCCTGGACTTCTTCGGGGTCTTCGCTCCGCCGTTCAGCGCCTCGTCCACCTTAAAAATACATACATTCATTTAGTTTAAAAGGTCCCATGACATGGTGCCCTTTGGATGCTTTTATATAGACCTTAGTGGTCCCCTAATACTGTATCTGAAGTCTCTTTTATATAGACCTTAATGGTCCCCTAATACTGTATCTGAAGTCTCTTTTATATAGACCTTAGTGGTCCCCTAATACTGTATCTGACTTAAGACTTAAGACTTTTACTCCAAGTAATATTCTAAAAGGTGACTTTAATTTCAACCAAGTAATTTTCTGGTACGATACTTGTACGCGAGTACTCGATCCGAGACAGAAAGGTGGTTTTACCTTCCCGCTCTGGTAGAGGTAGTACCACTTCAGGTTGCTGTTCTTGCAGGCGTAGCGCGTGTCTCCGAACCAGTTGACGATGTACGTCCTCGGCAGGCCGCTCTCCTCCGACATCTGGTCGTACTCCTCGGCCGTCGGCCACTGCGTGCGCACAAAGGCCTTCTTCAGAATGTGGAGCTGCTCCGGCGTCTTCTTCATCGCCTTCCTGCCGGAGGGCGGCGTGCTCTGCCGCTCCCGAGCCGAGGACGACAGCGCCGCACAGGACGCTTTCTAGGGGTGTAAATTACAGGTTTAAATCACCATATCGTACTATAACGGTACAATATTTACTGATATCACACAGTGTGTGTGTGTGTGTGTGTGTGTGTGTGTGTGTGTGTGTGTGTGTGCGCGTGCGTATATGTGCTTGTTTTACTATATTCGTGGGGTCCAAAAACCGGGGAATACAGTATACTTGTGGGGTCTGCACAGCCTTGTGGGTCCAAAATGCTGGACCCCACAAGTTTAAAGGTCTGTTTGAGGGTTAAGACTTGGTTTTAGGATTAGGGTTAGAATTAGGTTATGGTTAGGGTGAGGGTAAGGGTTAAGGTTAGGCATTTATTTGTGATGGTTAACGTTAGGGTAAGGGGCTAGGGAATGCATTATGTCAATGAGGGGTCCCCACAAAGATAGTGTGTGTGTGTGTGTGTGTGTGTGTGTGTGTGTGTGTGTGTGTGTGTGTGTGTGTGTGTGTGTGTGTGTGTGTGTGTGTGTATGTATGTATGTATGTATATATATATATATATATATATATATATATATATATATATATATATATGTGTGTGTGTGTGTGTGTGTGTGTATCGTTACAACCCCTACCCCTTTCGCCTTCTCCCCGTCCCCCTCGCCGTCGTCGTCCTCGTTGGCCTGCGCCGCCAAAGGCGTCTTCCGCCTCTCGGTGAACCAGGCGTCCACCTCGCGCCGGGTCAGCTTCGTCTTGGCGCGCAGCCGGCTCAGCTCCTCGTCTGAGGGCGTGTCCGACCTCTGGAAGCTGGCCTCCAGGACGAGCAGCTGCTCGGGCGTCTTCTCCTTGAACTTCTGCGGCGTGAAGTCGGGGAAGGCGTGGCGGAACTTGACCCGCGGGTCGCTGGTGGAGCCCGTTGGGGCGTTGGCGGAAGTCGGGGAGCAATCGCTGGCGTCGTCGCTGGAGTCGATGATGATGGTGGCAGCGGCCGCCGCCGCCGCGCTGTCACTGTTGTTGGCGCCGTCGTTGAGGCTAGCGCTGGTCCTCGGTCCCCGGGCTCCTCCTGCCACCGGCGCTTTGGCGGGCGGCGTTTCGCCCAGCAGGACGTGGTGATCCTTGGAGTTCCTCTGGTTGTAGCGCGTGTCGCTGAACCATTTCTTTATCGCTCGCTTGGAGAGTTTGGTGACCTGCATGAGCCGCGATATCTCCGCCTCCGTGGCGAACTGCCTGCGACCGTAGCTCGCCTTCAGCTCCGCCAGCTGCTCTTTGGACTTCTTCGGCTTGGCCGCCGCAGACGCGTCCGCGCTGAGCGCTGCTGCCGCGCTGGCCGACATCTCGGTCTTTGATTCCGACGTGGACGGCTCGGCGGCTTTGGGCTGGTTGCCGGGGACGCCCGCGACCGTGAGCGTGATGGGCGAGGCAACCGGCACGGCGCTGTTGCTGCCGGCGACCTGCGTGAGGACGAGGCCCGGCTGGCCGACGATCTGGCAGGTCTGGAAAATGGACTGCAGGCCATTGGTGGCGGCCGCGATGTTGGCCGGGATGACAGTGATGGTCTGAGGGACGGTCTGCACCGTGCCGTTAAACTTCTTCCTCCTCGCCTCCTCCACCTGCAGAGAGAAGGAGTACGAGACGTTATCAACGGGAGCACGTTTCCAAAATTAGGCCTGTAGCGACTAGAGTTTAGATTCTCCCTTGATCAAGCATTTGTGTTTTTTTTAATCATTACTTTATTAGCCTAATTGGGTGGGGAGAAAGCTATGCCATAATCAGAAATATTATATATATATATATATATATATATATATATATATATATATATATATATATATATATATATATATTATATATATATATATATATATATATACGCTATATTCAGGCCAAAGTAACAAATGTGTCCAAAAAGTTACACAAGTTGGACTACAGTTACAAAATGTAACACGTGTCATGCGCGGAGTCTCCTCCTCTCGCACACATCACACCGGGGCTGCTGGGCTGTATGGTGGAGCTTAAGTGCAACATGGAGCGATTAATCGTTTAATAAATAATCGTTTACCCCCCCAGCCCTATCCAAAATAAAGCCAGACATCCGCTCTGCGTGTGTTGCCGTTCTCAAACGTTGAGCTAGCGAGCTACACGCTGAAAATGGCAAGTTTGGAAGAAAATCTGGATCGTGCAACAAGGTCGGCCTGCTTGGTTCTTTCTAGAGCTGGATCCGGATATTCGAATATTCGTTCTTTTGAAAGAACGTGCATGCAGGCTGAAATGTTTCTGTGGTGTTTTGTCAGTATTAAGCTGCAAGCTGCTGGTTTATTTATATTATATATATATATATATATATATATATATATATATATATATATATATATATATATATATATATATATATATATATATAAGGGCTGTCAGCATTAACGCGTTAATCGCGATGCGATTAAGGGTCGAGCATAACGCGTTCATTTTTTTTTTTTTTTATTGTATTAATCGCATGCCGCCATTTATTAATTTATTTTCACTTCACTCGGCTTTGCGTCGTGCCTAACAGGCTACTATTTTGCCGTACTTCCTCGTAACACATCCTGCTGCTGCAGGAATAGCAACGCCGATTTCGGTGCCTCATTCTGGTGCCGCTGATACGCCTGCACTTCTCTCTGATGCTCTGAAACAGACGTTACAGGAAACAGAAACATAGCTGCACGTGACGCTAGTTAACACTATACTCAACAGACCGACTTCTCTCCTCTGGGACAGTAAACTGAATATCTTTGAGTTGGGGACAGAACAAGACCTGTGAGGACGTCATTTTGGGCTTTTTGGGAAACACTGATCCACATTTTAGAGACCGAACAACTCATCCATTCATCCAGAAAATAACCCACAGCTCAAACAGACGATGAAAACAACCGTTAGTTGGAGCCCTACTTTTACAAGTTTTTTTTGGGGGGCAATTTGGTTGAAAGAAACTCCAAATTTCTGACGTAGAAACTTTGAAAAGGGGTCAAATTTGACGCGAGGACGTTAAGTGTGACCTGCAGCCCAAAGCCGGGCGTGGATGTGGATGTGGTGTGAAAAGCGTCTCTGTGAAGCACCCACCTCCTCCGGCGTCCAGCTGACTCCGTGCTTCAGCCTCTGGGCGGAGAACCACACTTTGATCTGCTCCTCGCTGAACTTCGTCTGCGAGGCCAAGCCCATGATCTCCGACACCGAGGGGTACGGAAACCTACCGCACAGGAATCACAGTTGGACCGTTTAGTTTTCTACAAACTGAGCTGTTAAGATAGATAGATAGATAGATAGATAGATAGATAGATAGATAGATAGATAGATAGATAGGTAGGTAGGTAGGTAGACAGATAGATAGACAGACAGATAGATAGATAGGTAGGTAGACAGATAGACAGACAGACAGATAGATAGGTAGGTAGGTAGACAGATAGACAGACAGACAGACAGATAGATAGGTAGGTAGGTAGACAGATAGACAGACAGACAGACAGATAGGTAGGTAGGTAGGTAGACAGATAGACAGACAGATAGATAGATAGATAGATAGATGAATTCCCAAAAAATGGGAAATAACGGTGTTGCAGCAGCAAAATATCAGACACACAGCACACATACAGAGTAAACATTAAATAATAGGAAACAATATACATGAAATAATAATATAATACTACACACAAATATATACAATTACAAAAAAATGTACAACTGTTTCATTATATATAGATAAACTTAATGGAACATTGGACATTAAGGAAGTAAAAAAATAAAATAAAAACAGAGTGACTATTACTAGAGGTGTGAATCTTCACTGATCTCCCGATTCGATTATCATGTCAGCGATTCGATATCTCGATGCGGCAAATACATTTTTCTATTAAAGCCATATAGGATATTTAATTCGTAGCTTTTCAAGCTTCAAAAACCAAACATTCTGCAGTGCTCTGATACTAAATAAATACATAATAGATACATAAAACTACAGCACTGAGCACATGGTGCTTCCTGAATGTGCAAAACATACCAGAATATGTAAACAGAAAGGTTGTTAGGCATACATTAAATTGTAAACAAAAATAATCGATTACGGCCCGGCCGACTATCGATGCAGCATCGTCCACGTCCACGATTCAATGCATCGATTATTTGATTAATTTCAACACCTCTAATTATTACAGTGGAGGGCTGCACGAAATGACGGAGATTTGTGATAACTTTGTTGAATATTACGACAGTACTTGCAATAAATAAAAAGATATCAAAGTGTACTCAGTCCTGCCTTTCCTGCTGCTTTCAGTATTCTGCTAAATAAATTGAACATTAAAAAAAGAACCACTGAAAAAAAGAATTTTACATTTTAAAGTGCAGTTTTCTGCCGATATTTTCTTTCAACTAACACGTAAGAAAGCTTTGTTGCACACCTCTTTTGTTGGGCAGGTGCGTAGGATATGATCAAAAGTAGCAGATCAAAAGCTTAGAGAAGAGTCCCGCACACTGACCATTACGCAATAGGGCTGTCAAAATTGCTCAAAAATGACGTTCGAATATTCCCTCTAAAAAAAAGACATAATATTCGAACTATTCGAACTATTCGAATCTGGTTGCGCATGTGCATTTTGTCAATACAATTACATCAATAACAGGACAAATGAATACAAAGAGACATAACTACTTGTATAGGTAGTCTATTTAAGTTTAAACATATTTGACAACGTATTACCTACACAAAAACAAGTAAATCAAATGATGGCCAAGACCGCATACCGATACCAGCATTTTAGGCAGTATCGGAACATCTCCACTTCCTTCCTTCCCTCCCTCTTCCTTCCTTCCTTCCTTCCTTTCCTCCTTCCTTTCTTCCCTTCCTCTTCTTCCAGGCATGAAAACGGGTCAGGGGTGAAGGATATTACCCCTCTAGAGCTCACTCGAGCACTTTCTCTCTCTCGCCATCACACTCTCTGCACAATGTGCGCATAACGGTTTAAAATTATTTTTTTTCCACATTTTTTTTTTTTTAATTCGAATATTAATTTTCACCTTCGAAAAAAAAAAGAAAGAACTATTCGAATATATATTCAAATTTAGAATAGTCGTTGACAGCCCTATTACGCAAGCAATAATTTATTTAGAAAAATACAACGTTTCGGTCTCAGACCTTCATCAGGTAAATTTACCTTTCAACTAACACAAAGAATCTCAGAGTGTATGTCGCAATATATCGCAGCATTTCACGATAGGTTTATTGCGGCAGGTTGATATCGCGATGGCAATAAAAAAAAAAACGATGTATCGTGCCTTCCCTAAAACTCTCCTGAGAGATGATGAACGCTTTGCGTTACCAGGGATGCACCGAATCCAGGATTCGGCTTCGGATTCGACCGAATATTGGGCGTTTTGACGGGGTTCGGTTTCTGCCGAGCCTTAGAATTTTTTTCCACCGATCCGAACCCTACGCTTGGACTACGCTGGTCGACGTAATGACGGCGCCGTTGATTACGGGAAGGTGTTTACGTAGGTGGAGCGTTCAACGCAGCAGGCTGTGAGAAAGTGGAAATGGAACTGGTGAGCAGAATAAGTGTAGTTTGGCAGCACTTTCAGTCAAAAGAAGGCCATTCAAGTCCAGCTACATGTTCAATCTGCAATGCTGATTAGTCTGGTGGTGGCGAGGACCCTAAACTATACACAACATCACCGCCGTTAAAACCAGTGTCTCCTTTAGGATTTGTTTTAGTAAGTGGGGGCAGGTCTGTCCGAACAACAACAAGGTTTTACGTATGAAACGGAACTCACACTTCGCTGCAACAAAAACTACGGGGAGTGCATTATGTCGGCAGTGAAACGGAGGGGACTGACCTGAGTGAACTAAAAGCAGCAGCTATAAACTTACAGTGCACAATGATATTAGCTGTAGCTGTTAGCAGTGTTACAAGTAGGCTACAGACATGGAGCGTTGACTAAATCACAAGGTGGTTAAATCCAGATTCACTTCACAATAACCTCCTAGTAGGGGTGCAAGATATATCGACTCAATATCATGCAACCCTACCTCCTACACTATATTATAAAAGTTAACTTTAACATATAAACACTCAGGGCACACAGAGTGTGATATAAACCGGCGTTATCACATATTAACAGCGATGATGACCTAAGGAGACTAATGAGTGTGCCGTGGAGAAAGGAAATAAGGCTTTCATGACAACTCCTGCCATAACTTTGATCTAAATAGTGAAACTATACAGATATATTTGTCCTGCATGGTGTCACACAACAAACTCCACATGTACAATACTCACGTTTTCCTCACGAACGCACAAACCAGACAGAATGAAGAAAAGGAATACATAAAAAGTCCGTTGCCTCGCCACCTGCGGGGGGCGTGGACAGGCTTTCCGACAGGCAGGGTCATTTAAAAAGGCGACCGCGACTACATTGTGCGGCTGCCCTATTTCTGATACCGTGGCGGCAGATATTTTGGCGTGGCGGGCCGCCATTTCCAAATCAACATAGAGGAAACACTCTAATGCCGTTTTTCCATTACATGGTACCTGCTCGCCTCGCCTCGACTCGACTCGACTCGGCACACTGTGCGTCCGTTTTCCATTTCAGATTTTAGTACCGCCTCAGCGTGGCTGGTCGTATGCCGGCTCGACGCACCATGCAGCGCACAAGTATAAACATCAGACCACTTGAGCTTGTTTTACAGTTCTGTGGAGGCTCCACGCAGAGCTTTCGCCGTAGCCTGTGTAATATGTGGCCTGATGTATACATTTGTCAGCTGGTGTGCGCGTGGAGCCGGTACGCAGGATACGGTGAAAGCTCTGCCTGGAGCCTCCGCAGAACTGAAACAAGCGGCGCCGCAGTAAACTGCCGTGACCTAACGCGACACACACACAGAACGTGGAAGGTGTGTGTTGTTGCCAGAAGACACATTTTGTTTTAGAAGAAGCTGGAGGCAGCAAAAAAAAACACAGCTGGCTAAACCGTTTAAAAATAGCGGGTTTGTTCAGGACACCCCCCCCCGTCTGTCGCTTTCACGTCACCTTTTCAGCTCGCCTCAGCTCGCCGGGAACCTCGACTGAGGAGGTACTAAAAAAAAGTACCTGTTAGCAGATACCAGGTACTTTTTTTCGTAATGGAAAAAAGGCGAGTAGAGTCGAGGCGAGTCGAGCAGGTACCATGTAATGGAAAAGCGCCATAAGCGTTTGCGTATGAAACATCCGAAAGAATACGAGTTGTGCAAGAAGGAATCTACAGACAGCAGCCCAAATGCAGCAACTTCGGTACGGCAAAGGAAGGACAGTCACAGCTAAGAACTGGTGGTAACCGGACGACCGTTAGTAGCCTACTTTATGGGATTATAAATCTAAAAGGCTAATATTTTGGATATTGATTGGATCTTGAGATACGGGTAAACATAGGCCTATGGTCATTGTCAAAACAGTTTTTTTCCACTTATAATGTTGCCTATTCTTTTTTTTTACAGTTAAAATAAAATAAAATGAAAAATACGCTGCTGTGGACGTTGTTTACGTCATTAATGTGTTTACTGTGTTAACGGACTGAGGATGGGAGGAGGATTCGGTATTATTTTTTCAGTCTTAAAGCGCAACTCTCGCCAAATGCAACCTATAGGGTCTTTTTGTGAATGTACCCGAGTCAAACTTTCGTTTAAAAGCATATTTAGGATGGAATCGCCACTTTTAAGATGTTCCGTATTCTCGTTTTTTCGGTCAAATGGCCTTTTGAATGGGAGTGCTAGGGGCACTTTGATGCTAGCCTCAAAATAGCTATTTTTAAAACACTAAGGAGCTAAACAACAAGACCTACGGTGAGTTGTTGAAAACCTTTCTTTTTAGTAAACTCTGTGTACACAAACAATGTTGTCAACGCTTTCGTTAAGGTGTAGAGCCCCTGGTCATACTTGGAGCAAAGTCTCATGTTGTGTCGAGCCTTCTTACTCTGGATTTCCACTGAATGCAGAACGGCTGCGTGCTCCGCCGTCCGTCAACACCCACCAGGTCCGGATTTGTTGCGGCACGGCTGCGGCCATGACTGACAGCTGAAGTCTCGAGGACCCACGAGATCTCACAAATGCACGTAGAATAGAACCAGAAAAACCACCACCAGTTTGTTCCCATCCAGAGGAGTAGAGGGGAAACTACTCTGAGCTGTGTTTTCAAGGTGTAGTGCAGGGAGATATGATCCGCCGTGAGCATGGCTGGATTTTACTTTGAAAATTAACAAGATTTTTATTTTGTTTCTGTGCTCGACTTCCTGTCCCGCACTATCTGCCGTGTGCTGAATTGCTGCGGAGCTCTCCGGCGTCCCGCAAAAATTACATTACATTACATTACATGTCATTTAGCTGACGCTTTTATCCAAAGCGACTTACAATTGCTATATATGTCAGAGGCCACACACCTCTGGAGCAACTAGGGGTTAAATGTCTTGCTCAGGGACACATTGGTTGATGTATCGCAGTGGGAATCGAACCCAGATCTCCCACACCAAAGGCATGGGTCATATCCACTGCGCCATCACCACCCCTAAAAAATAGAAGCTCTGCGTATCTGCTCCGGAGGGCTGGGACCGCCGGAGCTGGGACGGAGTCGGGATGCAGACGTTCTGCCGTCAGTGGAAATACACACACATGACTTTAATGGAAACCTAATGACTCCGCCGACGTTCTTCAGCCGTTACGCAGCCGGTGGAAATTGCCGGTTAGTGTTTTAAAAATAAGTATTTTGAGGCTAGCGTAAAAGTGCCCCTAGCACTCCCATTGAAAAGGCCATTTGACCCAAAAAACGAAAATACGGTAAATCTTAAAAGTGGCGATTCCGTCCTAATTATGCTTTTAAACGTAAGTTTGACTCAGGTACATTCACAAAAAGACCCTAGGTTGCATTTTGGCGAGAGTTACGCTTTAACCAGTGGATTCGGTATTCGGCCGAACCCCAAAAATCTGGATTGGTTGCGTCCCTTTGCGTTACCTGTTGTAGGCGCTGACGAGCAGCACGTTGTTGTCCATGGCCGTGTTGTAGGTGGGGATGCTGCTGATGGGGATGAGCAGCTGCGTCTGCGTCTGCGTGCAGTTCTGCTGGTTCTGCAGCGCCGACAGAACCTGCGCCAGCGTCCCGGGAGGCAGCACGCCACCGCCGCCGCCGCCCCACCTCCGGCCGAGCCGCCTTTAAACTGCAGCACGTTGGAGCTGTTGACCACGATGCTCTGCGGGACGGCGTGCACCTGCAGCGGCGCGGACACGGGGATGAGGCGCGGAGGGGCGGCGGCCGAGGCGGCGGGGGCCATCGGGGCCGGAGACAGCGTGGGCGGCTCCGTGTTCTCGTCGTCCTCGTCGTCGCTTTCCACTTTGATGACGTCGCTGGCGGCCGCCGCCTTGTGCGCGGCGGCGGTGAACTTCTTGGGCTCGGGCCGGCTCCTGATCCTCATGATGGGCGTCTTGCTGAGGGCGATGCTCTTGCGGGACGTCTCCTCCGCCTCGTCGGCCTCCACTTTGACGAAGCTGCCGTCGAAGGTGAGGTCGTTGACCGTCTGCTGGACGACGGTCTCGTTGTTCTGCCTCACCATCGTCCGCGTGAAGTTGTCCTCGCCCGGGTGGAGGCGAGCGTTGTGGGCCAGCAGGGTGTCGTAACTGGACGGGGGAAGAAATGTGGGTTATACCAGTGTTTGTTTATTTTATTTCTTTACTTAAAAAGGGACAACGCACATTTATCAACATGAGCACAAAAGCTGCTATCCGACCGGAGGGATTTTTGCAGTTAGTAGAACCAATGGGGACCAATTTGGGGATTATTAAGTCCCTCTGGCCGCAGTTCCTGTAACTCTTTCAGCTCCTACTTCAGGGCAGGGTCTTTTCGCTGTTCCCTTTTCCGCATAGTGGTGGTTAGATGGCTGTGATTATAATAACAAAAGGTCAGTTCCTATGGCCACTTGGCCAGTGTGAAATGCAAATAGAAAAACCGGTTTTGGGTGTGGACTGTTCTTATAACTACGTTCCTGTAACTACTTGTAAATGTGCCAGATTTAGCCATACAGGCTAATTTTCATCTGCAGTCCCTAGCAGGTTGATGGCTTAAAACAATAAATACGCTACAACCACACGACAAATACACATAAAAACAACATTAATAGCCTCTTTCCGACCAAGTAGCTACAGGAAACGGCGAGCGGAATGAGCGTGATTAAAGCCGCTTTCCGACCGGAGGGATTTTTGCAGTTCCTAGAACCCTTTTTCTTTGGGGATTATTAAATTCCTCTTGGCCGCAGTTCCTGTAACTCTTTCAGCTCCTACTTCAGGGCAGGGTCTTTTCTCTGTTCCCTTTTCGGCATAGCAGTGTATCCCGCAGCACTTTCCAGTTTAGCGGCCCCGCCTTAGCAACACGCACCTGCCGCCTTAATTAAGGCCACGTCCACACGTACCAAAACGATCTTTTTTTAACCCGTCTTCTTTAGCGCGCTAACATTAGCTCTGCTAACTAGCAGACATCGGCAGTCAAACATACATCAATGAACCAATGTCTTTTTGATAATCTACACGTTTTTCTTGCAGTAGCTTTTTCTACAATAAGCCATGTAAAAGTTACTATAATCCGTTCAAGGAGCTAGTTATCTAGCTTCCACTTTTTAAACAGCTAGCTAACCATAGCAGCTAACGTTAGCGTCTACTTTAGCGATGTTTAACGTTAGCTACATAACGCAAACAATATATCTTGTAGAATCCAGGACCGGCAGAGCAGAGGACAGTGTCAGGGAGCAGAGACAAATTATTTAGCTAAATGAAGTGAGCTGGTTTGACCATTGAGATGGGATATGCTCGCTAGCTTCACCGCAGTCGTGTGTGACCGTGCGGGACTGCGGGTGAGAGGTCGAGGGGTGTGGCGATGACATCATCGATATGATAAAAAGCCGGCTTCACCATCCAGACGAAGCCAAAAGAGAGCCGTTTTCGAATTTTTTCACCCTGGGACCCGGTTTCAAAAAAGTGTGTTTTCAGGCAGTGCGTTTACAGGATCCGTGTGGACGATCGGCCCAAACGATGCTAAAATGTGCGTTTGCACCAAAAAACGTTTCCGTGTGGATGGCCCCTAAAGTCATCATTAAATATCCGCCGTGTTACTCTGTCCTGTTTGAGTGGCTGTAATGTACAAGTCACATCAACACAGTCACATTAAACAAGGTAACGGCGAGTTGTCAAGATACCGCCAATCACAACGGAAAGAGCATTTGCTGGCGGTGAGTGTAACTGTCATTTATTCACATTTAAGGGATAAATCGTCATTAACACCGTCGCGTGTGCGTCGGAGTTTGTCAACAAATGTGCGGCCAGCTGGGGCGTGCCCGGGCAGAGACTGGGCGTTGGCATACGGCGGGCAGAGAGCATTTATATACGTTTCTCTGTCCTGTTCAGTTCAGCGAGGCTTTCTTCTCTTGTTTCAACGAAGTGAATACATGACGAAGTGACTGGAACTATCCATCACCTCTCACGGTGGATTCTCAACGTCCCGGCTGCTTCCCGGTCTTTGAGACACAGCCGTTGTCTGTTTGTTTTAATCACTACACGCGGTTAGTTTAGCGTAGTTGACACTACACACACTGAAATGACGTGTCCTGTTTTTATTTCACGCCTACTAACTGCTTTGAGTGAGTGAATCTATGGCTGAGTTCTGTTATCTCACAGCTGTTGGTTTTGGAGAGGAGTTGTCAGGCGAAGTGGAAGAGAGCGTGTTACGGAGGGTAATGGGAGCAGTGGCAGTAAAACTGTTATAGCACTTTTTTTCTTATAGTTTAATGAGCTTAAATTGCACATTTCCAGAGACACACACACACACACACACACACACACCACACACACACACACACACTATACATAGACACACACCACCATACATACACCACACACATACACTATACATATACACAAACACACACACACACCATACATACATATATACACACACACCATACATACACACGTACCATACATACAGACGTGCACACACACACACACACCATACATACACGCACCATACATACACATACACACACACACCATACATACAGGCACACGTGCACACACACCATACATACACACACCATACATAGAGACACACACACCATATACATATATACACACACACACACGTTGTATACCTCTTGGTGTGGTAGTCACACTCCATGCAGACGTACGAGGTGTTGGTGACGACGTCCGGATGCTCGGCGTCCACGTGCATGGTGAACAGGTTGAGCTCCGACGTCTGAAGCTGCAGTATTTGCACTCTGTACCCGCCCTCCGCCATGGTCAGATCCAGGCAGTGGTCGGACGCGGGTCTGCCGTCTGCGTTCTCTCGCCCCACTGCCTCCCAACAGACCCGGAAACTACGGGTGGAAAGAACACGTTTTAATCACGACATGATACCTAGTAGCTAGGTAAGGACTACTAGCCAGTCAGGTAGGCGTGACGTAGGCTACTGCCGCAGCGTGGCGTGCCCTGACAGTACCTAGGTAAGGACTACTAGCCAGTCAGAAGCAGAGTATGAGCGTGTCCAGAAAGTAGATAGTAGTAGTAATTTAAGACAAACTACACTATTTAATAAAAAAATAGAGATACAGTGGGAATTTGAAGTAAAGGGGCACTCTAAGACGATACGTAACGTTGGGTATGATTTCCTTTCATTTGTTTTAAAGTCGGAAACAGTTTGTTGTATTTCAGCCAAATACTGAAAGCAGCAGAACGGAGCACGCCGTCTATTTATCGCAGGTACTATCGTTATGGCGATGTTCAACAACGTTATCGCGTATTGTCTCATATCGTGCAGCCCTAATATCATATCGATGCATCGTTACACCCCGTAGGACACCTCCGCGGAGACGGCCGCCACAGCACACACACACACACACACGCACGCACACGCACACACACACACACACACACACAGACGCGCACAAAGACACAGGCACACACCCAGCACACCACACACACACACACAGACACAACACAGACACGCACACATACCATACAGACACCACACACACACACATGTATACACACACACAAAACACAGACACGCACCACACACACACAGAGACACGACACACACACGCACAAACAGACACACACACGTACACACTTACACCACACACACACACACACCATACACACACACACGGTGCAGCCCCTAATATCAGTCCAGATCGATGCCTCGTTAGTTACACCCCCCCGTACCGTAACACCTCCGCGGAGACGGCCGCCACGCCGTTGCTGTCCTCTGGTTGGGCCTGCGTCCGTGACGTCCTCCATGTCCTGGTCCGAGTTCCACGGCGTGCCGAGGCGGGACCATGCAGGGCGTGGTGGATTCCTCCTGCTCTGCCATCCCGAGGGCCGGGGGAGTGGCGATGTGTCGAGTTATAACGCTGTCTCAGTTCAAGTTGTCCTGTCGTGCCTCCATAGAGCAGAGGCCCGGCAGTCGAAATGCTTCCTCCGTCAGCCTCAGTTCCTGAAGACCAGAGAGGAACTAAGTGGTAAACTTATATATTTCATGATTTCATGGTCAGATCACTTCAGTCACACTCGCAAGCTTTTTTACTTTTGGTGGCGTTCGGTGAACAGACAAATGAACGCTGTGTGACATACATTACACACCTGGAACTGGAGGAATGGGAGTCTCAGTCCACTTATCCCACACACACCCACAGCACACACCGACACACACACACAGACCACACAGATACACACACACAGAACCAGCACCGCGACGGCCGACCAGCCACAGATACCCCGCCACACACGACGACAGCCGCGCACCCAGACACCTGACCGCACAGACAGACAGACGCACAGACTTTCTGCTACTTTCACTTCTATAAACATTCCTGCTGACTGCTTTTCCTTATCTGGCTGGACCTTATCAATCATATTAACGATCTAAAAAAACTCTTGCTGTAACCACCTGAGAGTTGTGTACTGGCTGCACGTGTGCTGCTGTGGTTGCCGTGGTAAATCAGAGGCATGGCCCTTTAAAGATGTAAACGTCAGATTTCTGAACAACGTCCTGACGCCTGCAGCCTCCAGCATGCTGAACAGTCACTGTTTATCAAACACGCTGAGGCTGCAGCAGAACATGCACTTCCTGTCCACCCACACCACACACACACACACCGACATAAACCACACCACCACCCAGAACACAATACACCACACAACAGAACACACACAATACACAACACAGAAACACAATACCCACACAACACAATACACACACACAACACATACACACACACAGACATAACACAC
>NC_050188.1:25344407-25351608 GCF_008315115.2 Sander lucioperca
TTCAGTCTTGTCTTGTCTAGCTTTACTTTGTGTTTTCCCGCCTGCTGTGATTGTCTGATGTGCTCCACCTGTTCCCCCAGCCCTGGTGTCACCCTGTCTTGCGTCTTCTCGTTACCTAGTTTATTACCCCTGTGTTTCCTTTGTCTGTGTCAAATCGTTTGTATCGTGGTGTCTGTTTGTATTCCGTTGTGTCCTTCCCCGTAAGTTTGCTCCTTTGTTCCCTGCCCGAGTTGCCGCAGCCTGTGTTTTTTCCTGTTGCTTTTGTATTTTTGTCTTAGTTTCTTTGAGTGTTTTTCCAGCCTCTGCGCTGCCGTTTTTTGTTAATAATCCTAACTCAGCCATCTCCTGCCTCTCCCTGCATTGGGTCCACTATTCCTCACTCTCACACAAGAAACTCACAAACACGATTATATTCAGTCTCAATAGCACTTTTATTCTGGTTCATGTCATGATGATGAAATGAAAACATGGTCCTCGGGATCTTTTACGTTGTGATTCACGTTTAATACATACTCTATTATAAATAACATCACACGATAATAATAAATACTGAGGTCAACTGATGTGTCGTTATCAAATGAGGATTAACAACGTCCTGTTTGATGAGCTGAGGTTTTTATTAAATAGAGCTGATGGTCAAGATCAGGAGAGCTGTCAATTTCTTTCTCTTCTTCATTCCTGAGATAGGGGGGGGATGAGAGAGGGGGGATGGAGAGACAGAGAGAATGGGGGGTTACGGGGGGGGGGGGGGGGGAGGAAGAGAGAGGGTGAGGGAGAGAACAAGAGAAGGAGAGGGGGAGGGGGTGGGTGAGAGAGAGAGCTAGAGTGGGGTGGAGGGAGAGACCGAGAGAAGAGGGGGGGAGAGAGAGAGGGTGAGGGAGAGACAGAGAGAAGGAGGGATGGGGGGGGAGGGAGGTAGGGGGGGGGGGGGGGGAGTTGATGGGAGGGGTGGAGGGTGAAGGATGGAAGGAGCTGGGGGGGTGGGGGGAAGGCGGGGTGTGGTGGGGGGGGGTTGAGGGGGTGGGGGGGAGGGGGGGGGGGGGGGGGGGGAGGGGGGGGGGGGGGGGGGGGGAGGGGGGGGGGGGGTGGGGGGGGGGGGGGGGGGGGGTGGGGGGGGGGGGGGGGGGGGAGGCGGGTGAGGGGGAAGGAGGGGTGGGATGGGGGGGGGGGGGGGGGGGGAGGGGGAGGGGGGGGGGGGGGGAGGGGGTGGGGGGGAGGGGGGGGGGGGGGGTGGGGGGGGGGGAGGGGGGAGGGAGGGGGAGGGGGGGGGGGGGGGGGGGGGGGGGGGGGGGGGGGGGGGGTTGGGGGGGGGGGGAGGGTGGGTGGGGGGGGGGGGTGTGGGGGGGGGGGGTGGGGGGGTTGGGGGGGGGAGGGGGGGGGGGGGGGGGGGGGGGGGGGGGGGGGGGAGGGGGGGGGGGGTCTGGGGGGGGGGGGGGGGGGAGGGGGGGGGTGGGGGGGGGGGGGGGGAGGGGGGGAGGAAGGGGGGGGGAGGGGGGGGGGGGGGGGGGGGGAGGGGGGGGGAGGGGGGGGGGGGGTGGAGGGCGGGGGGGGGGGGGGGGGGGGGGGGGGTGGGGGGGGGGGGGAGGGGGGGGGGCGGGGGTGGGGAGGGTGGTTGGGGGGGGTGGGTGGGGTGGTGGGGGGGGGGGGGGGGGGAGTGGTGGGGGTGGAGGGGGTGGGGGAGGGTGGGAGAAAAGCAGCGGGGGTGTTTTTGGAAGGGGGGGGAAAGAAGAACCAGAGAAGACAACAAGGGAGGGGGGGGGGGGGGGGTGGGGGGTTGTGGGGGGGGTGGGGGGGGTGGGAGAGAGAGTAGAGGTGGGGTCCGGGAGGACCGAGAGAAGGGGATGGGGGTGTGGGTGTGATGGGTGTGGGGTGGGGGGGTGGAGAGAGAGAGAGGGTTGAGGGATAAGACAGATAGAAGAGGAGAGTGGGGGGGGAGGGAGAGAGAGAGAGAGATACGATGAGCGGGCGAGAAGATGACAAACAGGACCATTTATCTACATATACATAATATCTATATTACATAATATATATATATATGTAATATATACTATATATAATATATATATATAATATATATTATATATATATATATATAATTAATGACCCAGGAAACCCCTTAAAATCAGGTGTTTTAATTCTCACATTTTCACATTTTTTTCCTCGATCAAAATATTCAACTATTTTTTCTCTAAAATATTGCGAGTTTATTGTTCCTCAAAATATTTGACTTTTTCCCTTCTCAAAAGTGCGTTTTTTCAAGCTTGTTTTTTAATCATAATCTTCCAATTTTCTCTCTCAAAATGTTCATGCTGGTAGAGACCCAATCAGAGGCGACCGTAGGGCTCTGGTCTCCGGAGATGTTTCAAAACCACAACGAGGGCAGCATAGATCCAAATGTTAACTTTTAGAGGCTCTCGGAAACGCCGGAGATCAGTTCATGTAGCAACGCCTTTCAAACAAAAAGGTGTCTGTCATGGGTGTGGGTGTGTGATGTCTGTCTGTCTCTGTGTGTGTGTGTGTGTCGTCCTCTCTGTCTGTCTCTCTGTGTGGTGTGTGTCTGTCTCTCTGTCTGGCTCTCTGTGTGTGTGTGTGTCTGTCTCTCCTCTCTCTGTGTGTTGTGTCTGTCTCTCTTGTCCTGTCCCCTCCCTCTGTGTGTGCTCTGTCTGTCTGTCTCTGTGTGTGTGTAGTGTGTGTGTCCGGTCTCTCGTCTGTCTCTGCGTGTGTGTGTGTCTGTCTGTCTCTGTCTGTCTCGGTGTGTGTATATGTCGGTCTCTCTGTGTGGTGTGTGTGTGTGTGTATATGTCTGTCGTCTCTCGTGTGTGTGTCGTTTTCGTGTATGTCTGTCTGTCTCGCTGTGTGGGATCTGTCTGGTCGGTCTCGCTCTCTCTGTGTGTCTGTCTCTCGTGTCTGTCTGCTCTTGTGTATATGTCGTGTCTGTGCTCTCTGTTGTGCTGTCTCTCGTGCGTGTCGTGATGTCTGTCTCTCTGTCTCTGTCTGTGTCGGTCTGTCTGTCTCTCGGCTTGTGTGTCTGTCTGTCTCTCCTGTGTGTCTGTCTGTCGTCTCGCTGTAGTGTGTACTGTCTGTCGTCTCTGTGTGTGTCTGTCTGTCTCTCTCTGTGTGTCTGTCTGTCTGTCTCTCTGTGTGTGTCTGTCTGTCGGTCTCTCTGTCTGTGTCTGCTCTGTACACTAAACTCTGTGTGTGTCTGTCTGTCTGTCCTCGTCGTTGTGTCTTCTGTCCTGTCTCTCTGTGTGTGTGCGTTCGGTCTGTCTGTCTCTCTGTGTGTCTGTCATGTCTGTCTGCTCTCTGTGTCTGTCTGTCTGTCTGTCTCTCTGTGTGTGGTCCTACTTTATGATGTCTGCTAACCGAAGCATCAACGCTGATATAAAGAAGTCAAGCCGTTGGCCTTTTTCACAGACGTTTGAGGCTGTGCTCCGCAGTGCATTCGGACGGCGGTGTATAAAAGAAACACTGCCGTCCGTTTCCTCTGCGGTCGTCGCTGTGGCGCGAGCGTACCTTGGCGTGCTGCGTCTTGTCGTGAGGCCTGTCGGTGTCTGTAGATGCACTGAGCCAGCACGGCGTAAAGCTTCTCCAGCGCCTCCACCTCGGCACGCTCGGTCCTCGCCACGGCTCTGCTGAGGAGATCCTGGAACACCAATCAACCGCTGCGTTTAGTGTGTGGGGAGTGTGTGGGGAGTGTGTGTGTGTGGGGAGTGTGTGTGTGTGGGGAGTGTGTGTGTGTGTGTGTGGTGTGTGTGTGTGCGTGTGAGTGCGTGTGTGTGTGTGTGTGTGTGTGTGTGTGAGAGTGTGTGTGTGTGTGTGTGTGTGAGAGTGTGTGTGTGTGTGTGTGTGTGTGTGTGAGAGTGTGTGTGTGTTTGTGGGGAGTGTGTGTGTGTGTGTGTGTGCGTGTGTGTGTTTGTGTGAGAGTGTGTGTGTGTGTGTGAGAGTGCGTGTGTGTGTGGTGTGTGTGTGTGTGCGTGTGTGTGTGTGTGTGTGTGTGTGTGTGTGTGTGTGTGTGTGTGCTGTGGGTGTGCGTGTGTGTGTGCGTGTGTGTGCGTGTGTGTGTGTGTGTGTGTGTGCGTGTGGTGTGTGTGTGTGTGTGTGTGTGTGTGTGTTAGTGTGTGTTGTGTGTGTGTGTGGGCGTTGTGTGGTGTGTGTGTGCGTGCATGCATTCACCTGTTATGTCTTTCAGCAATTTGATAACAACAAATGTACATTATGCGTGCGAAAACCCCCCTTTAACATAACTCGATAATATTAAAATTTTATAATTAATCGCAGCAATGGAGTCCGACGACAGCCCAGGCCTGTAATCTATAAGATAAAACTGTGATTATGCGCCCTATTCACGTTTTATGTTTTGGATTATAGTGCTATTTTATTCTCATTCTTATCATTTTGGGGCTCTAAGTCTGTTGAATGCCTCGCGTCATTGCACTACCCTATATAGGAGTAATGCGTCATCAGCGTCAGGAGCCAACTCATCACGCATACTGCTTCTACCAGACCGACTACTGTCTGTCGATTTGGCTGCCTAGGAGGCGGGTCCTTTAGGGGCCCTTCTCAAGAAATGGGAGAGCTTGCTTAGCTTCAGTTTGTTTTGATTTCTTTTTTCTGACTTACGACATAGTACACACTTAAAATCTGGGTTTTTTCCTCACATTTTATGACTTTTTTGTCTCACATTTTCTGACTCCTCTCATCTCTCAAAAAATTCGACTTTTTCTCAAACAGATTTGACGTCTCAACATTTTCTGACTCTCTCTCAAAAATTCGACTTTTTCCTCACAAATATTGACTTTTTTCTCACATTTTCTGACTTTTTTTCTCTCTCAAAAATTCGACTTTTTTTCCTCAAATTCTTTGACTTTTTTTTCTCAACATTTCTGACCATTTTTTTTTTCTCATTCAAAAAATTCCGCTTTTTCCTCACCAAGATTGACTTTGTTGTCTCAACATTTTCTGCCGTTTTTTTTCCTCGTCCAAAAATTAGACTTTTTCCTCAAAATATTTGACATGTTTTTTCCTACATTTTCAGACCTTTTTTTTTCCTCTCAAAAAATTCCTTTTTCCTCAAATATTTGACTCTCTCTCTAGGGAGTTGAATTTCTTTCCGAGAGTGCGCGCCAGGCTCACGTGCGTGGTCGGTACCTCCGCGACCTACGTACGTAGCCACTGCCATACATAATCGCAAAGCGTGAATCGCGGCGGTCGAACCTCATCACCACCCGTCCGCTTGCTGTGGATCGACGACCAGCGGCGGCGTTTCCCGTCCGTTCTCCGCGCACCGCTGCTGCTGACACAGGCTGCATCTCCTCCAGGCGGCCAGACGTCGGCTCTCGTCTCACAGCATGCTCACGCTCTGCTGATTCTGAGGAAGACGCTAAGAGAGCAACTGTAACGGCAGACCGACCGGGCTTGTATACTAAGCATCCGTAGTGGAAAAAGCCGATCAGGTGTTACTGTTAATGTAGCCGCTGAGGGAGGGTCGCAGTAGTTTGTAGAGCTGGCAGTTCAGATTACATCACTTCACACTGTCATGCAGCCTTTCAACAAGGAAACAGACCCTATGTCAGTTACGGATATTACAATATCTAATCGTAGATATATGCTAGTCTCGTATCAGGATATCGTATAATATCGATTATTGCGCAGCCCTACAGACAGCGGAAGTGTGATGTCACGCTGGCCCAGAGGCCTACAGTCAGAGGGCCTATTTAACGATGTAAGCGCTCGCGTCTGAAGCGCCTGGCGCGGGTGCGTTTAGGCGTGTCCGAGTCCACTTTTGCTAGTTTTACTGGCGGAGAAATGGTCCCGTGGTGCGCCGGGCGCCTGTTCTATAAGGGTTGTACTTAGTGAGTCTTAGTGTGTTTTGGGCGTAACATGCAATCAACCATCCGAGATCATCTCCCATTCCCTATTAAAAGCCGGCGTGTGTGACCTGAGCTCAGTTGCGGTTGATGATGGGGGATTGCACCGTAATATTTTATTTGTAATCTTCTGCATGTGTGTGTGTGTGCTGCTGTGTGTCCCGTGTGTGTAACAGAGCATAGTGTGCGCTGTGCATGAGCCTCGGAGCATTTTACTAATTAACGGGTTAAAATAACAATGAAATGCCTGCGTTACTGACTTTAGACCAGGTTTTTGTTGGTCAATGGTGCCATCACTTCCCGCTGCCTCAAGATAGCAATACGCCAAGATGCACCTGAACACACCTCCCTGTAGACCAGCACGCCGGAATGCACCTGAACGCACCTCCCTGTAAGACCAGCACGCCCGGAAATGCCCTGAACACACCTGAACCACCTCCCTGTAAGACCACACGCCCGGAATGCACCTGAACACACCTCCCTGTAAGGACCAGCACGCCCGAATGCACCTGAACACACCTCCCTGTAAGACCAGCACGCCCAGAATGCACCTGAACACACCTCCCTGTAAGACCAGCACGCCCAGAATGCACTGAACACACCTGAACACACCTCCCTGTAAGACCAGCACGCCCAGAATGCACCTGAACACACCTCCCTGTAAGACCAGCACGCCCATGCGCGCAGGTGCATTTGCTATTTACGACGTGGGCGCTGGCGAGAAACCGACAACTGCGTCGGTCTTAAACTAGCGAAGACACTTTGCGTCGGGCTTTGCGCTGCGCCGGGTGCGAGACAGGGGGCCCGTTGAGTTTTTGGATCAAAAGGTTTGAGACCTGTGGGTCAACCTTTCAGCGTGAGTGAATGTTCTAACTGTGTTTTTTAATGAGGAGAAAACGTCTGTGTTTACTGGCTGGATCTGCCCAGGCGACAGCGAGTTCTTAAATCATTAAACAGTGTAATTACAGTAAGGGCTGCGTTCTCAGCGCCGCGTTACGTCAGCTTGGCTCGACGCCCGGACGTCTGCAGAGCCTCAGAGCTGAAGCGTTGGCCTGGTGGAGCCTGTTGGAGCCTGTTGGAGCCTGTTGGAGCCTGTTGGGGCAGCAGCCGAAGCAGCCGTAGCAGCAGAAAGGCACTTTACTGTCACATACACTACATGTAGCGAAATCCATTCTCTGCATTTAACCTATCCCTCAAGGGGAGCAGTGGGCAGCCATTTACAGCTCCCCGGGGACCAACTCCAGATCTGAGCCAGTGCCTTGCTCAAGGGTACTGACTTGGAGAAGGCTAGTACATGGTTTTTTTGATGGTGGGGGAAACGCGACCTGGCGCAG